>NW_027439305.1:0-175466 GCF_964188355.1 Buteo buteo
CTAACCTAATAGAAACCCTAACCCTAACTCCTAACCCTAAGCCTAACCTAACCCTAACCCTAACCCTAGCCGTAACCCTAACCCTAACCCTAACCCTAGCCCTAACCCTAACCCTAACCCTAACCCTAACCTTAGCCCTAACCCTAACCCCTAACCCCTAACCGTAACGCTAACCCTAAGCCTAACCCCTAACCCCTAACCCCTAACCCTAACCATAACCCTAAGCCCTAACCCTAACCCTAACCCTAACCCTAGCCCTAACCCTAGCCCTAAGTCGTACCCTAACCCTAATCCTAACCCTAACCCAACCTTAACCCTAAAACTAACCTTAGCCCTTAAAACTAACCTAATAGAAACCCTAACCCTAACTCCTAACCCTAAGCCTAACCTAACCCTAACCCTAACCCTAGCCGTAACCCTAACCCTAACCCTAACCCTAGCCCTAACCCTAACCCTAGCCCTAACCCTAACCCCTAACCCCTAACCGTAACGCTAACCCTAAGCCTAACCCCTAACCCCTAACCCCTAACCCTAACCATAACCCTAAACCCTAACCCTAACCCTAACCCTAACCCTAGCCCTAACCCTAGCCCTAAGTCGTACCCTAACCCTAATCCTAACCCTAACCCAACCTTAACCCTAAAACTAACCTTAGCCCTTAAAACTAACCTAATAGAAACCCTAACCCTAACTCCTAACCCTAAGCCTAACCTAACCCTAACCCTAACCCTAGCCGTAACCCTAACCCTAACCCTAACCCTAGCCCTAACCCTAACCCTAACCCTAACCCTAACCTTAGCCCTAACCCTAACCCCTAACCCCTAACCGTAACGCTAACCCTAAGCCTAACCCCTAACCCCTAACCCCTAACCCTAACCATAACCCTAAACCCTAACCCTAACCCTAACCCTAACCCTAGCCCTAACCCTAGCCCTAAGTCGTACCCTAACCCTAATCCTAACCCTAACCCAACCTTAACCCTAAAACTAACCTTAGCCCTTAAAACTAACCTAATAGAAACCCTAACCCTAACTCCTAACCCTAAGCCTAACCTAACCCTAACCCTAACCCTAGCCGTAACCCTAACCCTAACCCTAACCCTAGCCCTAACCCTAACCCTAACCCTAACCCTAACCTTAGCCCTAACCCTAACCCCTAACCCCTAACCGTAACGCTAACCCTAAGCCTAACCCCTAACCCCTAACCCCTAACCCTAACCATAACCCTAAACCCTAACCCTAACCCTAACCCTAACCCTAGCCCTAACCCTAGCCCTAAGTCGTACCCTAACCCTAATCCTAACCCTAACCCAACCTTAACCCTAAAACTAACCTTAGCCCTTAAAACTAACCTAATAGAAACCCTAACCCTAACTCCTAACCCTAAGCCTAACCTAACCCTAACCCTAACCCTAGCCGTAACCCTAACCCTAACCCTAACCCTAGCCCTAACCCTAACCCTAACCCTAACCCTAACCTTAGCCCTAACCCTAACCCCTAACCCCTAACCGTAACGCTAACCCTAAGCCTAACCCCTAACCCCTAACCCCTAACCCTAACCATAACCCTAAACCCTAACCCTAACCCTAACCCTAACCCTAGCCCTAACCCTAGCCCTAAGTCGTACCCTAACCCTAATCCTAACCCTAACCCAACCTTAACCCTAAAACTAACCTTAGCCCTTAAAACTAACCTAATAGAAACCCTAACCCTAACTCCTAACCCTAAGCCTAACCTAACCCTAACCCTAACCCTAGCCGTAACCCTAACCCTAACCCTAACCCTAGCCCTAACCCTAACCCTAACCCTAACCCTAACCTTAGCCCTAACCCTAACCCCTAACCCCTAACCGTAACGCTAACCCTAAGCCTAACCCCTAACCCCTAACCCCTAACCCTAACCATAACCCTAAACCCTAACCCTAACCCTAACCCTAACCCTAGCCCTAACCCTAGCCCTAAGTCGTACCCTAACCCTAATCCTAACCCTAACCCAACCTTAACCCTAAAACTAACCTTAGCCCTTAAAACTAACCTAATAGAAACCCTAACCCTAACTCCTAACCCTAAGCCTAACCTAACCCTAACCCTAACCCTAGCCGTAACCCTAACCCTAACCCTAACCCTAGCCCTAACCCTAACCCTAACCCTAACCCTAACCTTAGCCCTAACCCTAACCCCTAACCCCTAACCGTAACGCTAACCCTAAGCCTAACCCCTAACCCCTAACCCCTAACCCTAACCATAACCCTAAACCCTAACCCTAACCCTAACCCTAACCCTAGCCCTAACCCTAGCCCTAAGTCGTACCCTAACCCTAATCCTAACCCTAACCCAACCTTAACCCTAAAACTAACCTTAGCCCTTAAAACTAACCTAATAGAAACCCTAACCCTAACTCCTAACCCTAAGCCTAACCTAACCCTAACCCTAACCCTAGCCGTAACCCTAACCCTAACCCTAACCCTAGCCCTAACCCTAACCCTAACCCTAACCCTAACCTTAGCCCTAACCCTAACCCCTAACCCCTAACCGTAACGCTAACCCTAAGCCTAACCCCTAACCCCTAACCCCTAACCCTAACCATAACCCTAAACCCTAACCCTAACCCTAACCCTAACCCTAGCCCTAACCCTAGCCCTAAGTCGTACCCTAACCCTAATCCTAACCCTAACCCAACCTTAACCCTAAAACTAACCTTAGCCCTTAAAACTAACCTAATAGAAACCCTAACCCTAACTCCTAACCCTAAGCCTAACCTAACCCTAACCCTAACCCTAGCCGTAACCCTAACCCTAACCCTAACCCTAGCCCTAACCCTAACCCTAACCCTAACCCTAACCTTAGCCCTAACCCTAACCCCTAACCCCTAACCGTAACGCTAACCCTAAGCCTAACCCCTAACCCCTAACCCCTAACCCTAACCATAACCCTAAACCCTAACCCTAACCCTAACCCTAACCCTAGCCCTAACCCTAGCCCTAAGTCGTACCCTAACCCTAATCCTAACCCTAACCCAACCTTAACCCTAAAACTAACCTTAGCCCTTAAAACTAACCTAATAGAAACCCTAACCCTAACTCCTAACCCTAAGCCTAACCTAACCCTAACCCTAACCCTAGCCGTAACCCTAACCCTAACCCTAACCCTAGCCCTAACCCTAACCCTAACCCTAACCCTAACCTTAGCCCTAACCCTAACCCCTAACCCCTAACCGTAACGCTAACCCTAAGCCTAACCCCTAACCCCTAACCCCTAACCCTAACCATAACCCTAAACCCTAACCCTAACCCTAACCCTAACCCTAGCCCTAACCCTAGCCCTAAGTCGTACCCTAACCCTAATCCTAACCCTAACCCAACCTTAACCCTAAAACTAACCTTAGCCCTTAAAACTAACCTAATAGAAACCCTAACCCTAACTCCTAACCCTAAGCCTAACCTAACCCTAACCCTAACCCTAGCCGTTAACCCTAACCCTATACCCTAACCCTAGCCCTAACCCTAACCCTAACCCTAACCCTAACCTTAGCCCTAACCCTAACCCCTAACCCCTAACCGTAACGCTAACCCTAAGCCTAACCCCTAACCCCTAACCCCTAACCCTAACCATAACCCTAAACCCTAACCCTAACCCTAACCCTAACCCTAGCCCTAACCCTAGCCCTAAGTCGTACCCTAACCCTAATCCTAACCCTAACCCAACCTTAACCCTAAAACTAACCTTAGCCCTTAAAACTAACCTAATAGAAACCCTAACCCTAACTCCTAACCCTAAGCCTAACCTAACCCTAACCCTAACCCTAGCCGTAACCCTAACCCTAACCCTAACCCTAGCCCTAACCCTAACCCTAACCCTAACCCTAACCTTAGCCCTAACCCTAACCCCTAACCCCTAACCGTAACGCTAACCCTAAGCCTAACCCCTAACCCCTAACCCCTAACCCTAACCATAACCCTAAACCCTAACCCTAACCCTAACCCTAACCCTAGCCCTAACCCTAGCCCTAAGTCGTACCCTAACCCTAATCCTAACCCTAACCCAACCTTAACCCTAAAACTAACCTTAGCCCTTAAAACTAACCTAATAGAAACCCTAACCCTAACTCCTAACCCTAAGCCTAACCTAACCCTAACCCTAACCCTAGCCGTAACCCTAACCCTAACCCTAACCCTAGCCCTAACCCTAACCCTAACCCTAACCCTAACCTTAGCCCTAACCCTAACCCCTAACCCCTAACCGTAACGCTAACCCTAAGCCTAACCCCTAACCCCTAACCCCTAACCCTAACCATAACCCTAAACCCTAACCCTAACCCTAACCCTAACCCTAGCCCTAACCCTAGCCCTAAGTCGTACCCTAACCCTAATCCTAACCCTAACCCAACCTTAACCCTAAAACTAACCTTAGCCCTTAAAACTAACCTAATAGAAACCCTAACCCTAACTCCTAACCCTAAGCCTAACCTAACCCTAACCCTAACCCTAGCCGTAACCCTAACCCTAACCCTAACCCTAGCCCTAACCCTAACCCTAACCCTAACCCTAACCTTAGCCCTAACCCTAACCCCTAACCCCTAACCGTAACGCTAACCCTAAGCCTAACCCCTAACCCCTAACCCCTAACCCTAACCATAACCCTAAACCCTAACCCTAACCCTAACCCTAACCCTAGCCCTAACCCTAGCCCTAAGTCGTACCCTAACCCTAATCCTAACCCTAACCCAACCTTAACCCTAAAACTAACCTTAGCCCTTAAAACTAACCTAATAGAAACCCTAACCCTAACTCCTAACCCTAAGCCTAACCTAACCCTAACCCTAACCCTAGCCGTAACCCTAACCCTAACCCTAACCCTAGCCCTAACCCTAACCCTAACCCTAACCCTAACCTTAGCCCTAACCCTAACCCCTAACCCCTAACCGTAACGCTAACCCTAAGCCTAACCCCTAACCCCTAACCCCTAACCCTAACCATAACCCTAAACCCTAACCCTAACCCTAACCCTAACCCTAGCCCTAACCCTAGCCCTAAGTCGTACCCTAACCCTAATCCTAACCCTAACCCAACCTTAACCCTAAAACTAACCTTAGCCCTTAAAACTAACCTAATAGAAACCCTAACCCTAACTCCTAACCCTAAGCCTAACCTAACCCTAACCCTAACCCTAGCCGTAACCCTAACCCTAACCCTAACCCTAGCCCTAACCCTAACCCTAACCCTAACCCTAACCTTAGCCCTAACCCTAACCCCTAACCCCTAACCGTAACGCTAACCCTAAGCCTAACCCCTAACCCCTAACCCCTAACCCTAACCATAACCCTAAACCCTAACCCTAACCCTAACCCTAACCCTAGCCCTAACCCTAGCCCTAAGTCGTACCCTAACCCTAATCCTAACCCTAACCCAACCTTAACCCTAAAACTAACCTTAGCCCTTAAAACTAACCTAATAGAAACCCTAACCCTAACTCCTAACCCTAAGCCTAACCTAACCCTAACCCTAACCCTAGCCGTAACCCTAACCCTAACCCTAACCCTAGCCCTAACCCTAACCCTAACCCTAACCCTAACCTTAGCCCTAACCCTAACCCCTAACCCCTAACCGTAACGCTAACCCTAAGCCTAACCCCTAACCCCTAACCCCTAACCCTAACCATAACCCTAAACCCTAACCCTAACCCTAACCCTAACCCTAGCCCTAACCCTAGCCCTAAGTCGTACCCTAACCCTAATCCTAACCCTAACCCAACCTTAACCCTAAAACTAACCTTAGCCCTTAAAACTAACCTAATAGAAACCCTAACCCTAACTCCTAACCCTAAGCCTAACCTAACCCTAACCCTAACCCTAGCCGTAACCCTAACCCTAACCCTAACCCTAGCCCTAACCCTAACCCTAACCCTAACCCTAACCTTAGCCCTAACCCTAACCCCTAACCCCTAACCGTAACGCTAACCCTAAGCCTAACCCCTAACCCCTAACCCCTAACCCTAACCATAACCCTAAACCCTAACCCTAACCCTAACCCTAACCCTAGCCCTAACCCTAGCCCTAAGTCGTACCCTAACCCTAATCCTAACCCTAACCCAACCTTAACCCTAAAACTAACCTTAGCCCTTAAAACTAACCTAATAGAAACCCTAACCCTAACTCCTAACCCTAAGCCTAACCTAACCCTAACCCTAACCCTAGCCGTAACCCTAACCCTAACCCTAACCCTAGCCCTAACCCTAACCCTAACCCTAACCCTAACCTTAGCCCTAACCCTAACCCCTAACCCCTAACCGTAACGCTAACCCTAAGCCTAACCCCTAACCCCTAACCCCTAACCCTAACCATAACCCTAAACCCTAACCCTAACCCTAACCCTAACCCTAGCCCTAACCCTAGCCCTAAGTCGTACCCTAACCCTAATCCTAACCCTAACCCAACCTTAACCCTAAAACTAACCTTAGCCCTTAAAACTAACCTAATAGAAACCCTAACCCTAACTCCTAACCCTAAGCCTAACCTAACCCTAACCCTAACCCTAGCCGTAACCCTAACCCTAACCCTAACCCTAGCCCTAACCCTAACCCTAACCCTAACCCTAACCTTAGCCCTAACCCTAACCCCTAACCCCTAACCGTAACGCTAACCCTAAGCCTAACCCCTAACCCCTAACCCCTAACCCTAACCATAACCCTAAACCCTAACCCTAACCCTAACCCTAACCCTAGCCCTAACCCTAGCCCTAAGTCGTACCCTAACCCTAATCCTAACCCTAACCCAACCTTAACCCTAAAACTAACCTTAGCCCTTAAAACTAACCTAATAGAAACCCTAACCCTAACTCCTAACCCTAAGCCTAACCTAACCCTAACCCTAACCCTAGCCGTAACCCTAACCCTAACCCTAACCCTAGCCCTAACCCTAACCCTAACCCTAACCCTAACCTTAGCCCTAACCCTAACCCCTAACCCCTAACCGTAACGCTAACCCTAAGCCTAACCCCTAACCCCTAACCCCTAACCCTAACCATAACCCTAAACCCTAACCCTAACCCTAACCCTAACCCTAGCCCTAACCCTAGCCCTAAGTCGTACCCTAACCCTAATCCTAACCCTAACCCAACCTTAACCCTAAAACTAACCTTAGCCCTTAAAACTAACCTAATAGAAACCCTAACCCTAACTCCTAACCCTAAGCCTAACCTAACCCTAACCCTAACCCTAGCCGTAACCCTAACCCTAACCCTAACCCTAGCCCTAACCCTAACCCTAACCCTAACCCTAACCTTAGCCCTAACCCTAACCCCTAACCCCTAACCGTAACGCTAACCCTAAGCCTAACCCCTAACCCCTAACCCCTAACCCTAACCATAACCCTAAACCCTAACCCTAACCCTAACCCTAACCCTAGCCCTAACCCTAGCCCTAAGTCGTACCCTAACCCTAATCCTAACCCTAACCCAACCTTAACCCTAAAACTAACCTTAGCCCTTAAAACTAACCTAATAGAAACCCTAACCCTAACTCCTAACCCTAAGCCTAACCTAACCCTAACCCTAACCCTAGCCGTAACCCTAACCCTAACCCTAACCCTAGCCCTAACCCTAACCCTAACCCTAACCCTAACCTTAGCCCTAACCCTAACCCCTAACCCCTAACCGTAACGCTAACCCTAAGCCTAACCCCTAACCCCTAACCCCTAACCCTAACCATAACCCTAAACCCTAACCCTAACCCTAACCCTAACCCTAGCCCTAACCCTAGCCCTAAGTCGTACCCTAACCCTAATCCTAACCCTAACCCAACCTTAACCCTAAAACTAACCTTAGCCCTTAAAACTAACCTAATAGAAACCCTAACCCTAACTCCTAACCCTAAGCCTAACCTAACCCTAACCCTAACCCTAGCCGTAACCCTAACCCTAACCCTAACCCTAGCCCTAACCCTAACCCTAACCCTAACCCTAACCTTAGCCCTAACCCTAACCCCTAACCCCTAACCGTAACGCTAACCCTAAGCCTAACCCCTAACCCCTAACCCCTAACCCTAACCATAACCCTAAACCCTAACCCTAACCCTAACCCTAACCCTAGCCCTAACCCTAGCCCTAAGTCGTACCCTAACCCTAATCCTAACCCTAACCCAACCTTAACCCTAAAACTAACCTTAGCCCTTAAAACTAACCTAATAGAAACCCTAACCC
Organism: Buteo buteo; assembly: GCF_964188355.1. Lineage (NCBI taxonomy): Eukaryota > Metazoa > Chordata > Aves > Accipitriformes > Accipitridae > Buteo > Buteo buteo. Next base: position 8,193 of record NW_027439305.1, read on the forward strand.
TAACTCCTAACCCTAAGCCTAACCTAACCCTAACCCTAACCCTAGCCGTAACCCTAACCCTAACCCTAACCCTAGCCCTAACCCTAACCCTAACCCTAACCCTAACCTTAGCCCTAACCCTAACCCCTAACCCCTAACCGTAACGCTAACCCTAAGCCTAACCCCTAACCCCTAACCCCTAACCCTAACCATAACCCTAAACCCTAACCCTAACCCTAACCCTAACCCTAGCCCTAACCCTAGCCCTAAGTCGTACCCTAACCCTAATCCTAACCCTAACCCAACCTTAACCCTAAAACTAACCTTAGCCCTTAAAACTAACCTAATAGAAACCCTAACCCTAACTCCTAACCCTAAGCCTAACCTAACCCTAACCCTAACCCTAGCCGTAACCCTAACCCTAACCCTAACCCTAGCCCTAACCCTAACCCTAACCCTAACCCTAACCTTAGCCCTAACCCTAACCCCTAACCCCTAACCGTAACGCTAACCCTAAGCCTAACCCCTAACCCCTAACCCCTAACCCTAACCATAACCCTAAACCCTAACCCTAACCCTAACCCTAACCCTAGCCCTAACCCTAGCCCTAAGTCGTACCCCTAATCCTAACCCTAACCCAACCTTAACCCTAAAACTAACCTTAGCCCTTAAAACTAACCTAATAGAAACCCTAACCCTAACTCCTAACCCTAAGCCTAACCTAACCCTAACCCTAACCCTAGCCGTAACCCTAACCCTAACCCTAACCCTAGCCCTAACCCTAACCCTAACCCTAACCCTAACCTTAGCCCTAACCCTAACCCCTAACCCCTAACCGTAACGCTAACCCTAAGCCTAACCCCTAACCCCTAACCCCTAACCCTAACCATAACCCTAAACCCTAACCCTAACCCTAACCCTAACCCTAGCCCTAACCCTAGCCCTAAGTCGTACCCTAACCCTAATCCTAACCCTAACCCAACCTTAACCCTAAAACTAACCTTAGCCCTTAAAACTAACCTAATAGAAACCCTAACCCTAACTCCTAACCCTAAGCCTAACCTAACCCTAACCCTAACCCTAGCCGTAACCCTAACCCTAACCCTAACCCTAGCCCTAACCCTAACCCTAACCCTAACCCTAACCTTAGCCCTAACCCTAACCCCTAACCCCTAACCGTAACGCTAACCCTAAGCCTAACCCCTAACCCCTAACCCCTAACCCTAACCATAACCCTAAACCCTAACCCTAACCCTAACCCTAACCCTAGCCCTAACCCTAGCCCTAAGTCGTACCCTAACCCTAATCCTAACCCTAACCCAACCTTAACCCTAAAACTAACCTTAGCCCTTAAAACTAACCTAATAGAAACCCTAACCCTAACTCCTAACCCTAAGCCTAACCTAACCCTAACCCTAACCCTAGCCGTAACCCTAACCCTAACCCTAACCCTAGCCCTAACCCTAACCCTAACCCTAACCCTAACCTTAGCCCTAACCCTAACCCCTAACCCCTAACCGTAACGCTAACCCTAAGCCTAACCCCTAACCCCTAACCCCTAACCCTAACCATAACCCTAAACCCTAACCCTAACCCTAACCCTAACCCTAGCCCTAACCCTAGCCCTAAGTCGTACCCTAACCCTAATCCTAACCCTAACCCAACCTTAACCCTAAAACTAACCTTAGCCCTTAAAACTAACCTAATAGAAACCCTAACCCTAACTCCTAACCCTAAGCCTAACCTAACCCTAACCCTAACCCTAGCCGTAACCCTAACCCTAACCCTAACCCTAGCCCTAACCCTAACCCTAACCCTAACCCTAACCTTAGCCCTAACCCTAACCCCTAACCCCTAACCGTAACGCTAACCCTAAGCCTAACCCCTAACCCCTAACCCCTAACCCTAACCATAACCCTAAACCCTAACCCTAACCCTAACCCTAACCCTAGCCCTAACCCTAGCCCTAAGTCGTACCCTAACCCTAATCCTAACCCTAACCCAACCTTAACCCTAAAACTAACCTTAGCCCTTAAAACTAACCTAATAGAAACCCTAACCCTAACTCCTAACCCTAAGCCTAACCTAACCCTAACCCTAACCCTAGCCGTAACCCTAACCCTAACCCTAACCCTAGCCCTAACCCTAGCCCTAACCCTAACCCTAACCCTAACCTTAGCCCTAACCCTAACCCCTAACCCCTAACCGTAACGCTAACCCTAAGCCTAACCCCTAACCCCTAACCCCTAACCCTAACCATAACCCTAAACCCTAACCCTAACCCTAACCCTAACCCTAGCCCTAACCCTAGCCCTAAGTCGTACCCTAACCCTAATCCTAACCCTAACCCAACCTTAACCCTAAAACTAACCTTAGCCCTTAAAACTAACCTAATAGAAACCCTAACCCTAACTCCTAACCCTAAGCCTAACCTAACCCTAACCCTAACCCTAGCCGTAACCCTAACCCTAACCCTAACCCTAGCCCTAACCCTAACCCTAACCCTAACCCTAACCTTAGCCCTAACCCTAACCCCTAACCCCTAACCGTAACGCTAACCCTAAGCCTAACCCCTAACCCCTAACCCCTAACCCTAACCATAACCCTAAACCCTAACCCTAACCCTAACCCTAACCCTAGCCCTAACCCTAGCCCTAAGTCGTACCCTAACCCTAATCCTAACCCTAACCCAACCTTAACCCTAAAACTAACCTTAGCCCTTAAAACTAACCTAATAGAAACCCTAACCCTAACTCCTAACCCTAAGCCTAACCTAACCCTAACCCTAACCCTAGCCGTAACCCTAACCCTAACCCTAACCCTAGCCCTAACCCTAACCCTAACCCTAACCCTAACCTTAGCCCTAACCCTAACCCCTAACCCCTAACCGTAACGCTAACCCTAAGCCTAACCCCTAACCCCTAACCCCTAACCCTAACCATAACCCTAAACCCTAACCCTAACCCTAACCCTAACCCTAGCCCTAACCCTAGCCCTAAGTCGTACCCTAACCCTAATCCTAACCCTAACCCAACCTTAACCCTAAAACTAACCTTAGCCCTTAAAACTAACCTAATAGAAACCCTAACCCTAACTCCTAACCCTAAGCCTAACCTAACCCTAACCCTAACCCTAGCCGTAACCCTAACCCTAACCCTAACCCTAGCCCTAACCCTAACCCTAACCCTAACCCTAACCTTAGCCCTAACCCTAACCCCTAACCCCTAACCGTAACGCTAACCCTAAGCCTAACCCCTAACCCCTAACCCCTAACCCTAACCATAACCCTAAACCCTAACCCTAACCCTAACCCTAACCCTAGCCCTAACCCTAGCCCTAAGTCGTACCCTAACCCTAATCCTAACCCTAACCCAACCTTAACCCTAAAACTAACCTTAGCCCTTAAAACTAACCTAATAGAAACCCTAACCCTAACTCCTAACCCTAAGCCTAACCTAACCCTAACCCTAACCCTAGCCGTAACCCTAACCCTAACCCTAACCCTAGCCCTAACCCTAACCCTAACCCTAACCCTAACCTTAGCCCTAACCCTAACCCCTAACCCCTAACCGTAACGCTAACCCTAAGCCTAACCCCTAACCCCTAACCCCTAACCCTAACCATAACCCTAAACCCTAACCCTAACCCTAACCCTAACCCTAGCCCTAACCCTAGCCCTAAGTCGTACCCTAACCCTAATCCTAACCCTAACCCAACCTTAACCCTAAAACTAACCTTAGCCCTTAAAACTAACCTAATAGAAACCCTAACCCTAACTCCTAACCCTAAGCCTAACCTAACCCTAACCCTAACCCTAGCCGTAACCCTAACCCTAACCCTAACCCTAGCCCTAACCCTAACCCTAACCCTAACCCTAACCTTAGCCCTAACCCTAACCCCTAACCCCTAACCGTAACGCTAACCCTAAGCCTAACCCCTAACCCCTAACCCCTAACCCTAACCATAACCCTAAACCCTAACCCTAACCCTAACCCTAACCCTAGCCCTAACCCTAGCCCTAAGTCGTACCCTAACCCTAATCCTAACCCTAACCCAACCTTAACCCTAAAACTAACCTTAGCCCTTAAAACTAACCTAATAGAAACCCTAACCCTAACTCCTAACCCTAAGCCTAACCTAACCCTAACCCTAACCCTAGCCGTAACCCTAACCCTAACCCTAACCCTAGCCCTAACCCTAACCCTAACCCTAACCCTAACCTTAGCCCTAACCCTAACCCCTAACCCCTAACCGTAACGCTAACCCTAAGCCTAACCCCTAACCCCTAACCCCTAACCCTAACCATAACCCTAAACCCTAACCCTAACCCTAACCCTAACCCTAGCCCTAACCCTAGCCCTAAGTCGTACCCTAACCCTAATCCTAACCCTAACCCAACCTTAACCCTAAAACTAACCTTAGCCCTTAAAACTAACCTAATAGAAACCCTAACCCTAACTCCTAACCCTAAGCCTAACCTAACCCTAACCCTAACCCTAGCCGTAACCCTAACCCTAACCCTAACCCTAGCCCTAACCCTAACCCTAACCCTAACCCTAACCTTAGCCCTAACCCTAACCCCTAACCCCTAACCGTAACGCTAACCCTAAGCCTAACCCCTAACCCCTAACCCCTAACCCTAACCATAACCCTAAACCCTAACCCTAACCCTAACCCTAACCCTAGCCCTAACCCTAGCCCTAAGTCGTACCCTAACCCTAATCCTAACCCTAACCCAACCTTAACCCTAAAACTAACCTTAGCCCTTAAAACTAACCTAATAGAAACCCTAACCCTAACTCCTAACCCTAAGCCTAACCTAACCCTAACCCTAACCCTAGCCGTAACCCTAACCCTAACCCTAACCCTAGCCCTAACCCTAACCCTAACCCTAACCCTAACCTTAGCCCTAACCCTAACCCCTAACCCCTAACCGTAACGCTAACCCTAAGCCTAACCCCTAACCCCTAACCCCTAACCCTAACCATAACCCTAAACCCTAACCCTAACCCTAACCCTAACCCTAGCCCTAACCCTAGCCCTAAGTCGTACCCTAACCCTAATCCTAACCCTAACCCAACCTTAACCCTAAAACTAACCTTAGCCCTTAAAACTAACCTAATAGAAACCCTAACCCTAACTCCTAACCCTAAGCCTAACCTAACCCTAACCCTAACCCTAGCCGTAACCCTAACCCTAACCCTAACCCTAGCCCTAACCCTAACCCTAACCCTAACCCTAACCTTAGCCCTAACCCTAACCCCTAACCCCTAACCGTAACGCTAACCCTAAGCCTAACCCCTAACCCCTAACCCCTAACCCTAACCATAACCCTAAACCCTAACCCTAACCCTAACCCTAACCCTAGCCCTAACCCTAGCCCTAAGTCGTACCCTAACCCTAATCCTAACCCTAACCCAACCTTAACCCTAAAACTAACCTTAGCCCTTAAAACTAACCTAATAGAAACCCTAACCCTAACTCCTAACCCTAAGCCTAACCTAACCCTAACCCTAACCCTAGCCGTAACCCTAACCCTAACCCTAACCCTAGCCCTAACCCTAACCCTAACCCTAACCCTAACCTTAGCCCTAACCCTAACCCCTAACCCCTAACCGTAACGCTAACCCTAAGCCTAACCCCTAACCCCTAACCCCTAACCCTAACCATAACCCTAAACCCTAACCCTAACCCTAACCCTAACCCTAGCCCTAACCCTAGCCCTAAGTCGTACCCTAACCCTAATCCTAACCCTAACCCAACCTTAACCCTAAAACTAACCTTAGCCCTTAAAACTAACCTAATAGAAACCCTAACCCTAACTCCTAACCCTAAGCCTAACCTAACCCTAACCCTAACCCTAGCCGTAACCCTAACCCTAACCCTAACCCTAGCCCTAACCCTAACCCTAACCCTAACCCTAACCTTAGCCCTAACCCTAACCCCTAACCCCTAACCGTAACGCTAACCCTAAGCCTAACCCCTAACCCCTAACCCCTAACCCTAACCATAACCCTAAACCCTAACCCTAACCCTAACCCTAACCCTAGCCCTAACCCTAGCCCTAAGTCGTACCCTAACCCTAATCCTAACCCTAACCCAACCTTAACCCTAAAACTAACCTTAGCCCTTAAAACTAACCTAATAGAAACCCTAACCCTAACTCCTAACCCTAAGCCTAACCTAACCCTAACCCTAACCCTAGCCGTAACCCTAACCCTAACCCTAACCCTAGCCCTAACCCTAACCCTAACCCTAACCCTAACCTTAGCCCTAACCCTAACCCCTAACCCCTAACCGTAACGCTAACCCTAAGCCTAACCCCTAACCCCTAACCCCTAACCCTAACCATAACCCTAAACCCTAACCCTAACCCTAACCCTAACCCTAGCCCTAACCCTAGCCCTAAGTCGTACCCTAACCCTAATCCTAACCCTAACCCAACCTTAACCCTAAAACTAACCTTAGCCCTTAAAACTAACCTAATAGAAACCCTAACCCTAACTCCTAACCCTAAGCCTAACCTAACCCTAACCCTAACCCTAGCCGTAACCCTAACCCTAACCCTAACCCTAGCCCTAACCCTAACCCTAACCCTAACCCTAACCTTAGCCCTAACCCTAACCCCTAACCCCTAACCGTAACGCTAACCCTAAGCCTAACCCCTAACCCCTAACCCCTAACCCTAACCATAACCCTAAACCCTAACCCTAACCCTAACCCTAACCCTAGCCCTAACCCTAGCCCTAAGTCGTACCCTAACCCTAATCCTAACCCTAACCCAACCTTAACCCTAAAACTAACCTTAGCCCTTAAAACTAACCTAATAGAAACCCTAACCCTAACTCCTAACCCTAAGCCTAACCTAACCCTAACCCTAACCCTAGCCGTAACCCTAACCCTAACCCTAACCCTAGCCCTAACCCTAACCCTAACCCTAACCCTAACCTTAGCCCTAACCCTAACCCCTAACCCCTAACCGTAACGCTAACCCTAAGCCTAACCCCTAACCCCTAACCCCTAACCCTAACCATAACCCTAAACCCTAACCCTAACCCTAACCCTAACCCTAGCCCTAACCCTAGCCCTAAGTCGTACCCTAACCCTAATCCTAACCCTAACCCAACCTTAACCCTAAAACTAACCTTAGCCCTTAAAACTAACCTAATAGAAACCCTAACCCTAACTCCTAACCCTAAGCCTAACCTAACCCTAACCCTAACCCTAGCCGTAACCCTAACCCTAACCCTAACCCTAGCCCTAACCCTAACCCTAACCCTAACCCTAACCTTAGCCCTAACCCTAACCCCTAACCCCTAACCGTAACGCTAACCCTAAGCCTAACCCCTAACCCCTAACCCCTAACCCTAACCATAACCCTAAACCCTAACCCTAACCCTAACCCTAACCCTAGCCCTAACCCTAGCCCTAAGTCGTACCCTAACCCTAATCCTAACCCTAACCCAACCTTAACCCTAAAACTAACCTTAGCCCTTAAAACTAACCTAATAGAAACCCTAACCCTAACTCCTAACCCTAAGCCTAACCTAACCCTAACCCTAACCCTAGCCGTAACCCTAACCCTAACCCTAACCCTAGCCCTAACCCTAACCCTAACCCTAACCCTAACCTTAGCCCTAACCCTAACCCCTAACCCCTAACCGTAACGCTAACCCTAAGCCTAACCCCTAACCCCTAACCCCTAACCCTAACCATAACCCTAAACCCTAACCCTAACCCTAACCCTAACCCTAGCCCTAACCCTAGCCCTAAGTCGTACCCTAACCCTAATCCTAACCCTAACCCAACCTTAACCCTAAAACTAACCTTAGCCCTTAAAACTAACCTAATAGAAACCCTAACCCTAACTCCTAACCCTAAGCCTAACCTAACCCTAACCCTAACCCTAGCCGTAACCCTAACCCTAACCCTAACCCTAGCCCTAACCCTAACCCTAACCCTAACCCTAACCTTAGCCCTAACCCTAACCCCTAACCCCTAACCGTAACGCTAACCCTAAGCCTAACCCCTAACCCCTAACCCCTAACCCTAACCATAACCCTAAACCCTAACCCTAACCCTAACCCTAACCCTAGCCCTAACCCTAGCCCTAAGTCGTACCCTAACCCTAATCCTAACCCTAACCCAACCTTAACCCTAAAACTAACCTTAGCCCTTAAAACTAACCTAATAGAAACCCTAACCCTAACTCCTAACCCTAAGCCTAACCTAACCCTAACCCTAACCCTAGCCGTAACCCTAACCCTAACCCTAACCCTAGCCCTAACCCTAACCCTAACCCTAACCCTAACCTTAGCCCTAACCCTAACCCCTAACCCCTAACCGTAACGCTAACCCTAAGCCTAACCCCTAACCCCTAACCCCTAACCCTAACCATAACCCTAAACCCTAACCCTAACCCTAACCCTAACCCTAGCCCTAACCCTAGCCCTAAGTCGTACCCTAACCCTAATCCTAACCCTAACCCAACCTTAACCCTAAAACTAACCTTAGCCCTTAAAACTAACCTAATAGAAACCCTAACCCTAACTCCTAACCCTAAGCCTAACCTAACCCTAACCCTAACCCTAGCCGTAACCCTAACCCTAACCCTAACCCTAGCCCTAACCCTAACCCTAACCCTAACCCTAACCTTAGCCCTAACCCTAACCCCTAACCCCTAACCGTAACGCTAACCCTAAGCCTAACCCCTAACCCCTAACCCCTAACCCTAACCATAACCCTAAACCCTAACCCTAACCCTAACCCTAACCCTAGCCCTAACCCTAGCCCTAAGTCGTACCCTAACCCTAATCCTAACCCTAACCCAACCTTAACCCTAAAACTAACCTTAGCCCTTAAAACTAACCTAATAGAAACCCTAACCCTAACTCCTAACCCTAAGCCTAACCTAACCCTAACCCTAACCCTAGCCGTAACCCTAACCCTAACCCTAACCCTAGCCCTAACCCTAACCCCTAACCCCTAACCGTAACGCTAACCCTAAGCCTAACCCCCTAACCCCTAACCCCTAACCCTAACCATAACCCTAAACCCTAACCCTAACCCTAACCCTAACCCTAGCCCTAACCCTAGCCCTAAGTCGTACCCTAACCCTAATCCTAACCCTAACCCAACCTTAACCCTAAAACTAACCTTAGCCCTTAAAACTAACCTAATAGAAACCCTAACCCTAACTCCTAACCCTAAGCCTAACCTAACCCTAACCCTAACCCTAGCCGTAACCCTAACCCTAACCCTAACCCTAGCCCTAACCCTAACCCTAACCCTAACCTTAGCCCTAACCCTAACCCCTAACCCCTAACCGTAACGCTAACCCTAAGCCTAACCCCTAACCCCTAACCCCTAACCCTAACCATAACCCTAAACCCTAACCCTAACCCTAACCCTAACCCTAGCCCTAACCCTAGCCCTAAGTCGTACCCTAACCCTAATCCTAACCCTAACCCAACCTTAACCCTAAAACTAACCTTAGCCCTTAAAACTAACCTAATAGAAACCCTAACCCTAACTCCTAACCCTAAGCCTAACCTAACCCTAACCCTAACCCTAGCCGTAACCCTAACCCTAACCCTAACCCTAGCCCTAACCCTAACCTACCTAACCCTAACCCTAACCCTAACCTTAGCCCTAACCCTAACCCCTAACCCCTAACCGTAACGCTAACCCTAAGCCTAACCCCTAACCCCTAACCCCTAACCCTAACCATAACCCTAAACCCTAACCCTAACCCTAACCCTAACCCTAGCCCTAACCCTAGCCCTAAGTCGTACCCTAACCCTAATCCTAACCCTAACCCAACCTTAACCCTAAAACTAACCTTAGCCCTTAAAACTAACCTAATAGAAACCCTAACCCTAACTCCTAACCCTAAGCCTAACCTAACCCTAACCCTAACCCTAGCCGTAACCCTAACCCTAACCCTAACCCTAGCCCTAACCCTAACCCTAACCCTAACCCTAACCTTAGCCCTAACCCCTAACCCCTAACCGTAACGCTAACCCTAAGCCTAACCCCTAACCCCTAACCCCTAACCCTAACCATAACCCTAAACCCTAACCCTAACCCTAACCCTAACCCTAGCCCTAACCCTAGCCCTAAGTCGTACCCTAACCCTAATCCTAACCCTAACCCAACCTTAACCCTAAAACTAACCTTAGCCCTTAAAACTAACCTAATAGAAACCCTAACCCTAACTCCTAACCCTAAGCCTAACCTAACCCTAACCCTAACCCTAGCCGTAACCCTAACCCTAACCCTAACCCTAGCCCTAACCCTAACCCTAACCCTAACCCTAACCTTAGCCCTAACCCTAACCCCTAACCCCTAACCGTAACGCTAACCCTAAGCCTAACCCCTAACCCCTAACCCCTAACCCTAACCATAACCCTAAACCCTAACCCTAACCCTAACCCTAACCCTAGCCCTAACCCTAGCCCTAAGTCGTACCCTAACCCTAATCCTAACCCTAACCCAACCTTAACCCTAAAACTAACCTTAGCCCTTAAAACTAACCTAATAGAAACCCTAACCCTAACTCCTAACCCTAAGCCTAACCTAACCCTAACCCTAACCCTAGCCGTAACCCTAACCCTAACCCTAACCCTAGCCCTAACCCTAACCCTAACCCTAACCCTAACCTTAGCCCTAACCCTAACCCCTAACCCCTAACCGTAACGCTAACCCTAAGCCTAACCCCTAACCCCTAACCCCTAACCCTAACCATAACCCTAAACCCTAACCCTAACCCTAACCCTAACCCTAGCCCTAACCCTAGCCCTAAGTCGTACCCTAACCCTAATCCTAACCCTAACCCAACCTTAACCCTAAAACTAACCTTAGCCCTTAAAACTAACCTAATAGAAACCCTAACCCTAACTCCTAACCCTAAGCCTAACCTAACCCTAACCCTAACCCTAGCCGTAACCCTAACACTAACCCTAACCCTAGCCCTAACCCTAACCCTAACCCTAACCCTAACCTTAGCCCTAACCCTAACCCCTAACCCCTAACCGTAACGCTAACCCTAAGCCTAACCCCTAACCCCTAACCCCTAACCCTAACCATAACCCTAAACCCTAACCCTAACCCTAACCCTAACCCTAGCCCTAACCCTAGCCCTAAGTCGTACCCTAACCCTAATCCTAACCCTAACCCAACCTTAACCCTAAAACTAACCTTAGCCCTTAAAACTAACCTAATAGAAACCCTAACCCTAACTCCTAACCCTAAGCCTAACCTAACCCTAACCCTAACCCTAGCCGTAACCCTAACCCTAACCCTAACCCTAGCCCTAACCCTAACCCTAACCCTAACCCTAACCTTAGCCCTAACCCTAACCCCTAACCCCTAACCGTAACGCTAACCCTAAGCCTAACCCCTAACCCCTAACCCCTAACCCTAACCATAACCCTAAACCCTAACCCTAACCCTAACCCTAACCCTAGCCCTAACCCTAGCCCTAAGTCGTACCCTAACCCTAATCCTAACCCTAACCCAACCTTAACCCTAAAACTAACCTTAGCCCTTAAAACTAACCTAATAGAAACCCTAACCCTAACTCCTAACCCTAAGCCTAACCTAACCCTAACCCTAACCCTAGCCGTAACCCTAACCCTAACCCTAACCCTAGCCCTAACCCTAACCCTAACCCTAACCCTAACCTTAGCCCTAACCCTAACCCCTAACCCCTAACCGTAACGCTAACCCTAAGCCTAACCCCTAACCCCTAACCCCTAACCCTAACCATAACCCTAAACCCTAACCCTAACCCTAACCCTAACCCTAGCCCTAACCCTAGCCCTAAGTCGTACCCTAACCCTAATCCTAACCCTAACCCAACCTTAACCCTAAAACTAACCTTAGCCCTTAAAACTAACCTAATAGAAACCCTAACCCTAACTCCTAACCCTAAGCCTAACCTAACCCTAACCCTAACCCTAGCCGTAACCCTAACCCTAACCCTAACCCTAGCCCTAACCCTAACCCTAACCCTAACCCTAACCTTAGCCCTAACCCTAACCCCTAACCCCTAACCGTAACGCTAACCCTAAGCCTAACCCCTAACCCCTAACCCCTAACCCTAACCATAACCCTAAACCCTAACCCTAACCCTAACCCTAACCCTAGCCCTAACCCTAGCCCTAAGTCGTACCCTAACCCTAATCCTAACCCTAACCCAACCTTAACCCTAAAACTAACCTTAGCCCTTAAAACTAACCTAATAGAAACCCTAACCCTAACTCCTAACCCTAAGCCTAACCTAACCCTAACCCTAACCCTAGCCGTAACCCTAACCCTAACCCTAACCCTAGCCCTAACCCTAACCCTAACCCTAACCCTAACCTTAGCCCTAACCCTAACCCCTAACCCCTAACCGTAACGCTAACCCTAAGCCTAACCCCTAACCCCTAACCCCTAACCCTAACCATAACCCTAAACCCTAACCCTAACCCTAACCCTAACCCTAGCCCTAACCCTAGCCCTAAGTCGTACCCTAACCCTAATCCTAACCCTAACCCAACCTTAACCCTAAAACTAACCTTAGCCCTTAAAACTAACCTAATAGAAACCCTAACCCTAACTCCTAACCCTAAGCCTAACCTAACCCTAACCCTAACCCTAGCCGTAACCCTAACCCTAACCCTAACCCTAGCCCTAACCCTAACCCTAACCCTAACCCTAACCTTAGCCCTAACCCTAACCCCTAACCCCTAACCGTAACGCTAACCCTAAGCCTAACCCCTAACCCCTAACCCCTAACCCTAACCATAACCCTAAACCCTAACCCTAACCCTAACCCTAACCCTAGCCCTAACCCTAGCCCTAAGTCGTACCCTAACCCTAATCCTAACCCTAACCCAACCTTAACCCTAAAACTAACCTTAGCCCTTAAAACTAACCTAATAGAAACCCTAACCCTAACTCCTAACCCTAAGCCTAACCTAACCCTAACCCTAACCCTAGCCGTAACCCTAACCCTAACCCTAACCCTAGCCCTAACCCTAACCCTAACCCTAACCCTAACCTTAGCCCTAACCCTAACCCCTAACCCCTAACCGTAACGCTAACCCTAAGCCTAACCCCTAACCCCTAACCCCTAACCCTAACCATAACCCTAAACCCTAACCCTAACCCTAACCCTAACCCTAGCCCTAACCCTAGCCCTAAGTCGTACCCTAACCCTAATCCTAACCCTAACCCAACCTTAACCCTAAAACTAACCTTAGCCCTTAAAACTAACCTAATAGAAACCCTAACCCTAACTCCTAACCCTAAGCCTAACCTAACCCTAACCCTAACCCTAGCCGTAACCCTAACCCTAACCCTAACCCTAGCCCTAACCCTAACCCTAACCCTAACCCTAACCTTAGCCGCCCTAACCCTAACCCCTAACCCCTAACCGTAACGCTAACCCTAAGCCTAACCCCTAACCCCTAACCCCTAACCCTAACCATAACCCTAAACCCTAACCCTAACCCTAACCCTAACCCTAGCCCTAACCCTAGCCTAAGTCGTACCCTAACCCTAATCCTAACCCTAACCCAACCTTAACCCTAAAACTAACCTTAGCCCTTAAAACTAACCTAATAGAAACCCTAACCCTAACTCCTAACCCTAAGCCTAACCTAACCCTAACCCTAACCCTAGCCGTAACCCTAACCCTAACCCTAACCCTAGCCCTAACCCTAACCCTAACCCTAACCCTAACCTTAGCCCTAACCCTAACCCCTAACCCCTAACCGTAACGCTAACCCTAAGCCTAACCCCTAACCCCTAACCCCTAACCCTAACCATAACCCTAAACCCTAACCCTAACCCTAACCCTAACCCTAGCCCTAACCCTAGCCCTAAGTCGTACCCTAACCCTAATCCTAACCCTAACCCAACCTTAACCCTAAAACTAACCTTAGCCCTTAAAACTAACCTAATAGAAACCCTAACCCTAACTCCTAACCCTAAGCCTAACCTAACCCTAACCCTAACCCTAGCCGTAACCCTAACCCTAACCCTAACCCTAGCCCTAACCCTAACCCTAACCCTAACCCTAACCTTAGCCCTAACCCTAACCCCTAACCCCTAACCGTAACGCTAACCCTAAGCCTAACCCCTAACCCCTAACCCTAACCATAACCCTTAACCCTAACCCTAACCCTAACCCTAACCCTAGCCCTAACCCTAGCCCTAAGTCGTACCCTAACCCTAATCCTAACCCTAACCCAACCTTAACCCTAAAACTAACCTTAGCCCTTAAAACTAACCTAATAGAAACCCTAACCCTAACTCCTAACCCTAAGCCTAACCTAACCCTAACCCTAACCCTAGCCGTAACCCTAACCCTAACCCTAACCCTAGCCCTAACCCTAACCCTAACCCTAACCCTAACCCTAACCCTAACCTTAGCCCTAACCCTAACCCCTAACCCCTAACCGTAACGCTAACCCTAAGCCTAACCCCTAACCCCTAACCCTAACCATAACCCTAAACCCTAACCCTAACCCTAACCCTAACCCTAGCCCTAACCCTAGCCCTAAGTCGTACCCTAACCCTAATCCTAACCCTAACCCAACCTTAACCCTAAAACTAACCTTAGCCCTTAAAACTAACCTAATAGAAACCCTAACCCTAACTCCTAACCCTAAGCCTAACCTAACCCTAACCCTAACCCTAGCCGTAACCCTAACCCTAACCCTAACCCTAGCCCTAACCCTAACCCTAACCCTAACCCTAACCTTAGCCCTAACCCTAACCCCTAACCCCTAACCGTAACGCTAACCCTAAGCCTAACCCCTAACCCCTAACCCCTAACCCTAACCATAACCCTAAAACCTAACCCTAACCCTAACCCTAACCCTAGCCCTAACCCTAGCCCTAAGTCGTACCCTAACCCTAATCCTAACCCTAACCCAACCTTAACCCTAAAACTAACCTTAGCCCTTAAAACTAACCTAATAGAAACCCTAACCCTAACTCCTAACCCTAAGCCTAACCTAACCCTAACCCTAACCCTAGCCGTAACCCTAACCCTAACCCTAACCCTAGCCCTAACCCTAACCCTAACCCTAACCCTAACCTTAGCCCTAACCCTAACCCCTAACCCCTAACCGTAACGCTAACCCTAAGCCTAACCCCTAACCCCTAACCCCTAACCCTAACCATAACCCTAAACCCTAACCCTAACCCTAACCCTAACCCTAGCCCTAACCCTAGCCCTAAGTCGTACCCTAACCCTAATCCTAACCCTAACCCAACCTTAACCCTAAAACTAACCTTAGCCCTTAAAACTAACCTAATAGAAACCCTAACCCTAACTCCTAACCCTAAGCCTAACCTAACCCAACCCTAACCCTAGCCGTAACCCTAACCCTAACCCTAACCCTAGCCCTAACCCTAACCCTAACCCTAACCCTAACCTTAGCCCTAACCCTAACCCCTAACCCCTAACCGTAACGCTAACCCTAAGCCTAACCCCTAACCCCTAACCCCTAACCCTAACCATAACCCTAAACCCTAACCCTAACCCTAACCCTAACCCTAGCCCTAACCCTAGCCCTAAGTCGTACCCTAACCCTAATCCTAACCCTAACCCAACCTTAACCCTAAAACTAACCTTAGCCCTTAAAACTAACCTAATAGAAACCCTAACCCTAACTCCTAACCCTAAGCCTAACCTAACCCTAACCCTAACCCTAGCCGTAACCCTAACCCTAACCCTAACCCTAGCCCTAACCCTAACCCTAACCCTAACCCTAACCTTAGCCCTAACCCTAACCCCTAACCCCTAACCGTAACGCTAACCCTAAGCCTAACCCCTAACCCCTAACCCCTAACCCTAACCATAACCCTAAACCCTAACCCTAACCCTAACCCTAACCCTAGCCCTAACCCTAGCCCTAAGTCGTACCCTAACCCTAATCCTAACCCTAACCCAACCTTAACCCTAAAACTAACCTTAGCCCTTAAAACTAACCTAATAGAAACCCTAACCCTAACTCCTAACCCTAAGCCTAACCTAACCCTAACCCTAACCCTAGCCGTAACCCTAACCCTAACCCTAACCCTAGCCCTAACCCTAACCCTAACCCTAACCCTAACCTTAGCCCTAACCCTAACCCCTAACCCCTAACCGTAACGCTAACCCTAAGCCTAACCCCTAACCCCTAACCCCTAACCCTAACCATAACCCTAAACCCTAACCCTAACCCTAACCCTAACCCTAGCCCTAACCCTAGCCCTAAGTCGTACCCTAACCCTAATCCTAACCCTAACCCAACCTTAACCCTAAAACTAACCTTAGCCCTTAAAACTAACCTAATAGAAACCCTAACCCTAACTCCTAACCCTAAGCCTAACCTAACCCTAACCCTAACCCTAGCCGTAACCCTAACCCTAACCCTAACCCTAGCCCTAACCCTAACCCTAACCCTAACCCTAACCTTAGCCCTAACCCTAACCCCTAACCCCTAACCGTAACGCTAACCCTAAGCCTAACCCCTAACCCCTAACCCCTAACCCTAACCATAACCCTAAACCCTAACCCTAACCCTAACCCTAACCCTAGCCCTAACCCTAGCCCTAAGTCGTACCCTAACCCTAATCCTAACCCTAACCCAACCTTAACCCTAAAACTAACCTTAGCCCTTAAAACTAACCTAATAGAAACCCTAACCCTAACTCCTAACCCTAAGCCTAACCTAACCCTAACCCTAACCCTAGCCGTAACCCTAACCCTAACCCTAACCCTAGCCCTAACCCTAACCCTAACCCTAACCCTAACCTTAGCCCTAACCCTAACCCCTAACCCCTAACCGTAACGCTAACCCTAAGCCTAACCCCTAACCCCTAACCCCTAACCCTAACCATAACCCTAAACCCTAACCCTAACCCTAACCCTAACCCTAGCCCTAACCCTAGCCCTAAGTCGTACCCTAACCCTAATCCTAACCCTAACCCAACCTTAACCCTAAAACTAACCTTAGCCCTTAAAACTAACCTAATAGAAACCCTAACCCTAACTCCTAACCCTAAGCCTAACCTAACCCTAACCCTAACCCTAGCCGTAACCCTAACCCTAACCCTAACCCTAGCCCTAACCCTAACCCTAACCCTAACCCTAACCTTAGCCCTAACCCTAACCCCTAACCCCTAACCGTAACGCTAACCCTAAGCCTAACCCCTAACCCCTAACCCCTAACCCTAACCATAACCCTAAACCCTAACCCTAACCCTAACCCTAACCCTAGCCCTAACCCTAGCCCTAAGTCGTACCCTAACCCTAATCCTAACCCTAACCCAACCTTAACCCTAAAACTAACCTTAGCCCTTAAAACTAACCTAATAGAAACCCTAACCCTAACTCCTAACCCTAAGCCTAACCTAACCCTAACCCTAACCCTAGCCGTAACCCTAACCCTAACCCTAACCCTAGCCCTAACCCTAACCCTAACCCTAACCCTAACCTTAGCCCTAACCCTAACCCCTAACCCCTAACCGTAACGCTAACCCTAAGCCTAACCCCTAACCCCTAACCCCTAACCCTAACCATAACCCTAAACCCTAACCCTAACCCTAACCCTAACCCTAGCCCTAACCCTAGCCCTAAGTCGTACCCTAACCCTAATCCTAACCCTAACCCAACCTTAACCCTAAAACTAACCTTAGCCCTTAAAACTAACCTAATAGAAACCCTAACCCTAACTCCTAACCCTAAGCCTAACCTAACCCTAACCCTAACCCTAGCCGTAACCCTAACCCTAACCCTAACCCTAGCCCTAACCCTAACCCTAACCCTAACCCTAACCTTAGCCCTAACCCTAACCCCTAACCCCTAACCGTAACGCTAACCCTAAGCCTAACCCCTAACCCCTAACCCCTAACCCTAACCATAACCCTAAACCCTAACCCTAACCCTAACCCTAACCCTAGCCCTAACCCTAGCCCTAAGTCGTACCCTAACCCTAATCCTAACCCTAACCCAACCTTAACCCTAAAACTAACCTTAGCCCTTAAAACTAACCTAATAGAAACCCTAACCCTAACTCCTAACCCTAAGCCTAACCTAACCCTAACCCTAACCCTAGCCGTAACCCTAACCCTAACCCTAACCCTAGCCCTAACCCTAACCCTAACCCTAACCCTAACCTTAGCCCTAACCCTAACCCCTAACCCCTAACCGTAACGCTAACCCTAAGCCTAACCCCTAACCCCTAACCCCTAACCCTAACCATAACCCTAAACCCTAACCCTAACCCTAACCCTAACCCTAGCCCTAACCCTAGCCCTAAGTCGTACCCTAACCCTAATCCTAACCCTAACCCAACCTTAACCCTAAAACTAACCTTAGCCCTTAAAACTAACCTAATAGAAACCCTAACCCTAACTCCTAACCCTAAGCCTAACCTAACCCTAACCCTAACCCTAGCCGTAACCCTAACCCTAACCCTAACCCTAGCCCTAACCCTAACCCTAACCCTAACCCTAACCTTAGCCCTAACCCTAACCCCTAACCCCTAACCGTAACGCTAACCCTAAGCCTAACCCCTAACCCCTAACCCCTAACCCTAACCATAACCCTAAACCCTAACCCTAACCCTAACCCTAACCCTAGCCCTAACCCTAGCCCTAAGTCGTACCCTAACCCTAATCCTAACCCTAACCCAACCTTAACCCTAAAACTAACCTTAGCCCTTAAAACTAACCTAATAGAAACCCTAACCCTAACTCCTAACCCTAAGCCTAACCTAACCCTAACCCTAACCCTAGCCGTAACCCTAACCCTAACCCTAACCCTAGCCCTAACCCTAACCCTAACCCTAACCCTAACCTTAGCCCTAACCCTAACCCCTAACCCCTAACCGTAACGCTAACCCTAAGCCTAACCCCTAACCCCTAACCCCTAACCCTAACCATAACCCTAAACCCTAACCCTAACCCTAACCCTAACCCTAGCCCTAACCCTAGCCCTAAGTCGTACCCTAACCCTAATCCTAACCCTAACCCAACCTTAACCCTAAAACTAACCTTAGCCCTTAAAACTAACCTAATAGAAACCCTAACCCTAACTCCTAACCCTAAGCCTAACCTAACCCTAACCCTAACCCTAGCCGTAACCCTAACCCTAACCCTAACCCTAGCCCTAACCCTAACCCTAACCCTAACCCTAACCTTAGCCCTAACCCTAACCCCTAACCCCTAACCGTAACGCTAACCCTAAGCCTAACCCCTAACCCCTAACCCCTAACCCTAACCATAACCCTAAACCCTAACCCTAACCCTAACCCTAACCCTAGCCCTAACCCTAGCCCTAAGTCGTACCCTAACCCTAATCCTAACCCTAACCCAACCTTAACCCTAAAACTAACCTTAGCCCTTAAAACTAACCTAATAGAAACCCTAACCCTAACTCCTAACCCTAAGCCTAACCTAACCCTAACCCTAACCCTAGCCGTAACCCTAACCCTAACCCTAACCCTAGCCCTAACCCTAACCCTAACCCTAACCCTAACCTTAGCCCTAACCCTAACCCCTAACCCCTAACCGTAACGCTAACCCTAAGCCTAACCCCTAACCCCTAACCCCTAACCCTAACCATAACCCTAAACCCTAACCCTAACCCTAACCCTAACCCTAGCCCTAACCCTAGCCCTAAGTCGTACCCTAACCCTAATCCTAACCCTAACCCAACCTTAACCCTAAAACTAACCTTAGCCCTTAAAACTAACCTAATAGAAACCCTAACCCTAACTCCTAACCCTAAGCCTAACCTAACCCTAACCCTAACCCTAGCCGTAACCCTAACCCTAACCCTAACCCTAGCCCTAACCCTAACCCTAACCCTAACCCTAACCTTAGCCCTAACCCTAACCCCTAACCCCTAACCCTAACCCAAACCCTAACCCTAACCCTAACCTTAGCCCTAACCCTAACCCCTAACCCCTAACCGTAACGCTAACCCTAAGCCTAACCCCTAACCCCTAACCCCTAACCCTAACCATAACCCTAAACCCTAACCCTAACCCTAACCCTAACCCTAGCCCTAACCCTAGCCCTAAGTCGTACCCTAACCCTAATCCTAACCCTAACCCAACCTTAACCCTAAAACTAACCTTAGCCCTTAAAACTAACCTAATAGAAACCCTAACCCTAACTCCTAACCCTAAGCCTAACCTAACCCTAACCCTAACCCTAGCCGTAACCCTAACCCTAACCCTAACCCTAGCCCTAACCCTACCCTAACCCTAACCTTAGCCCTAACCCTAACCCCTAACCCCTAACCGTAACGCTAACCCTAAGCCTAACCCCTAACCCCTAACCCCTAACCCTAACCATAACCCTAAACCCTAACCCTAACCCTAACCCTAACCCTAGCCCTAACCCTAGCCCTAAGTCGTACCCTAACCCTAATCCTAACCCTAACCCAACCTTAACCCTAAAACTAACCTTAGCCCTTAAAACTAACCTAATAGAAACCCTAACCCTAACTCCTAACCCTAAGCCTAACCTAACCCTAACCCTAACCCTAGCCGTAACCCTAACCCTAACCCTAACCCTAGCCCTAACCCTAACCCTAACCCTAACCCTAACCTTAGCCCTAACCCTAACCCCTAACCCCTAACCGTAACGCTAACCCTAAGCCTAACCCCTAACCCCTAACCCCTAACCCTAACCATAACCCTAAACCCTAACCCTAACCCTAACCCTAACCCTAGCCCTAACCCTAGCCCTAAGTCGTACCCTAACCCTAATCCTAACCCTAACCCAACCTTAACCCTAAAACTAACCTTAGCCCTTAAAACTAACCTAATAGAAACCCTAACCCTAACTCCTAACCCTAAGCCTAACCTAACCCTAACCCTAACCCTAGCCGTAACCCTAACCCTAACCCTAACCCTAGCCCTAACCCTAACCCTAACCCTAACCCTAACCTTAGCCCTAACCCTAACCCCTAACCCCTAACCGTAACGCTAACCCTAAGCCTAACCCCTAACCCCTAACCCCTAACCCTAACCATAACCCTAAACCCTAACCCTAACCCTAACCCTAACCCTAGCCCTAACCCTAGCCCTAAGTCGTACCCTAACCCTAATCCTAACCCTAACCCAACCTTAACCCTAAAACTAACCTTAGCCCTTAAAACTAACCTAATAGAAACCCTAACCCTAACTCCTAACCCTAAGCCTAACCTAACCCTAACCCTAACCCTAGCCGTAACCCTAACCCTAACCCTAACCCTAGCCCTAACCCTAACCCTAACCCTAACCCTAACCTTAGCCCTAACCCTAACCCCTAACCCCTAACCGTAACGCTAACCCTAAGCCTAACCCCTAACCCCTAACCCCTAACCCTAACCATAACCCTAAACCCTAACCCTAACCCTAACCCTAACCCTAGCCCTAACCCTAGCCCTAAGTCGTACCCTAACCCTAATCCTAACCCTAACCCAACCTTAACCCTAAAACTAACCTTAGCCCTTAAAACTAACCTAATAGAAACCCTAACCCTAACTCCTAACCCTAAGCCTAACCTAACCCTAACCCTAACCCTAGCCGTAACCCTAACCCTAACCCTAACCCTAGCCCTAACCCTAACCCTAACCCTAACCCTAACCTTAGCCCTAACCCTAACCCCTAACCCCTAACCGTAACGCTAACCCTAAGCCTAACCCCTAACCCCTAACCCCTAACCCTAACCATAACCCTAAACCCTAACCCTAACCCTAACCCTAACCCTAGCCCTAACCCTAGCCCTAAGTCGTACCCTAACCCTAATCCTAACCCTAACCCAACCTTAACCCTAAAACTAACCTTAGCCCTTAAAACTAACCTAATAGAAACCCTAACCCTAACTCCTAACCCTAAGCCTAACCTAACCCTAACCCTAACCCTAGCCGTAACCCTAACCCTAACCCTAACCCTAGCCCTAACCCTAACCCTAACCCTAACCCTAACCTTAGCCCTAACCCTAACCCCTAACCCCTAACCGTAACGCTAACCCTAAGCCTAACCCCTAACCCCTAACCCCTAACCCTAACCATAACCCTAAACCCTAACCCTAACCCTAACCCTAACCCTAGCCCTAACCCTAGCCCTAAGTCGTACCCTAACCCTAATCCTAACCCTAACCCAACCTTAACCCTAAAACTAACCTTAGCCCTTAAAACTAACCTAATAGAAACCCTAACCCTAACTCCTAACCCTAAGCCTAACCTAACCCTAACCCTAACCCTAGCCGTAACCCTAACCCTAACCCTAACCCTAGCCCTAACCCTAACCCTAACCCTAACCCTAACCTTAGCCCTAACCCTAACCCCTAACCCCTAACCGTAACGCTAACCCTAAGCCTAACCCCTAACCCCTAACCCCTAACCCTAACCATAACCCTAAACCCTAACCCTAACCCTAACCCTAACCCTAGCCCTAACCCTAGCCCTAAGTCGTACCCTAACCCTAATCCTAACCCTAACCCAACCTTAACCCTAAAACTAACCTTAGCCCTTAAAACTAACCTAATAGAAACCCTAACCCTAACTCCTAACCCTAAGCCTAACCTAACCCTAACCCTAACCCTAGCCGTAACCCTAACCCTAACCCTAACCCTAGCCCTAACCCTAACCCTAACCCTAACCCTAACCTTAGCCCTAACCCTAACCCCTAACCCCTAACCGTAACGCTAACCCTAAGCCTAACCCCTAACCCCTAACCCCTAACCCTAACCATAACCCTAAACCCTAACCCTAACCCTAACCCTAACCCTAGCCCTAACCCTAGCCCTAAGTCGTACCCTAACCCTAATCCTAACCCTAACCCAACCTTAACCCTAAAACTAACCTTAGCCCTTAAAACTAACCTAATAGAAACCCTAACCCTAACTCCTAACCCTAAGCCTAACCTAACCCTAACCCTAACCCTAGCCGTAACCCTAACCCTAACCCTAACCCTAGCCCTAACCCTAACCCTAACCCTAACCCTAACCTTAGCCCTAACCCTAACCCCTAACCCCTAACCGTAACGCTAACCCTAAGCCTAACCCCTAACCCCTAACCCCTAACCCTAACCATAACCCTAAACCCTAACCCTAACCCTAACCCTAACCCTAGCCCTAACCCTAGCCCTAAGTCGTACCCTAACCCTAATCCTAACCCTAACCCAACCTTAACCCTAAAACTAACCTTAGCCCTTAAAACTAACCTAATAGAAACCCTAACCCTAACTCCTAACCCTAAGCCTAACCTAACCCTAACCCTAACCCTAGCCGTAACCCTAACCCTAACCCTAACCCTAGCCCTAACCCTAACCCTAACCCTAACCCTAACCTTAGCCCTAACCCTAACCCCTAACCCCTAACCGTAACGCTAACCCTAAGCCTAACCCCTAACCCCTAACCCCTAACCCTAACCATAACCCTAAACCCTAACCCTAACCCTAACCCTAACCCTAGCCCTAACCCTAGCCCTAAGTCGTACCCTAACCCTAATCCTAACCCTAACCCAACCTTAACCCTAAAACTAACCTTAGCCCTTAAAACTAACCTAATAGAAACCCTAACCCTAACTCCTAACCCTAAGCCTAACCTAACCCTAACCCTAACCCTAGCCGTAACCCTAACCCTAACCCTAACCCTAGCCCTAACCCTAACCCTAACCCTAACCCTAACCTTAGCCCTAACCCTAACCCCTAACCCCTAACCGTAACGCTAACCCTAAGCCTAACCCCTAACCCCTAACCCCTAACCCTAACCATAACCCTAAACCCTAACCCTAACCCTAACCCTAACCCTAGCCCTAACCCTAGCCCTAAGTCGTACCCTAACCCTAATCCTAACCCTAACCCAACCTTAACCCTAAAACTAACCTTAGCCCTTAAAACTAACCTAATAGAAACCCTAACCCTAACTCCTAACCCTAAGCCTAACCTAACCCTAACCCTAACCCTAGCCGTAACCCTAACCCTAACCCTAACCCTAGCCCTAACCCTAACCCTAACCCTAACCCTAACCTTAGCCCTAACCCTAACCCCTAACCCCTAACCGTAACGCTAACCCTAAGCCTAACCCCTAACCCCTAACCCCTAACCCTAACCATAACCCTAAACCCTAACCCTAACCCTAACCCTAACCCTAGCCCTAACCCTAGCCCTAAGTCGTACCCTAACCCTAATCCTAACCCTAACCCAACCTTAACCCTAAAACTAACCTTAGCCCTTAAAACTAACCTAATAGAAACCCTAACCCTAACTCCTAACCCTAAGCCTAACCTAACCCTAACCCTAACCCTAGCCGTAACCCTAACCCTAACCCTAACCCTAGCCCTAACCCTAACCCTAACCCTAACCCTAACCTTAGCCCTAACCCTAACCCCTAACCCCTAACCGTAACGCTAACCCTAAGCCTAACCCCTAACCCCTAACCCCTAACCCTAACCATAACCCTAAACCCTAACCCTAACCCTAACCCTAACCCTAGCCCTAACCCTAGCCCTAAGTCGTACCCTAACCCTAATCCTAACCCTAACCCAACCTTAACCCTAAAACTAACCTTAGCCCTTAAAACTAACCTAATAGAAACCCTAACCCTAACTCCTAACCCTAAGCCTAACCTAACCCTAACCCTAACCCTAGCCGTAACCCTAACCCTAACCCTAACCCTAGCCCTAACCCTAACCCTAACCCTAACCCTAACCTTAGCCCTAACCCTAACCCCTAACCCCTAACCGTAACGCTAACCCTAAGCCTAACCCCTAACCCCTAACCCCTAACCCTAACCATAACCCTAAACCCTAACCCTAACCCTAACCCTAACCCTAGCCCTAACCCTAGCCCTAAGTCGTACCCTAACCCTAATCCTAACCCTAACCCAACCTTAACCCTAAAACTAACCTTAGCCCTTAAAACTAACCTAATAGAAACCCTAACCCTAACTCCTAACCCTAAGCCTAACCTAACCCTAACCCTAACCCTAGCCGTAACCCTAACCCTAACCCTAACCCTAGCCCTAACCCTAACCCTAACCCTAACCCTAACCTTAGCCCTAACCCTAACCCCTAACCCCTAACCGTAACGCTAACCCTAAGCCTAACCCCTAACCCCTAACCCCTAACCCTAACCATAACCCTAAACCCTAACCCTAACCCTAACCCTAACCCTAGCCCTAACCCTAGCCCTAAGTCGTACCCTAACCCTAATCCTAACCCTAACCCAACCTTAACCCTAAAACTAACCTTAGCCCTTAAAACTAACCTAATAGAAACCCTAACCCTAACTCCTAACCCTAAGCCTAACCTAACCCTAACCCTAACCCTAGCCGTAACCCTAACCCTAACCCTAACCCTAGCCCTAACCCTAACCCTAACCCTAACCCTAACCTTAGCCCTAACCCTAACCCCTAACCCCTAACCGTAACGCTAACCCTAAGCCTAACCCCTAACCCCTAACCCCTAACCCTAACCATAACCCTAAACCCTAACCCTAACCCTAACCCTAACCCTAGCCCTAACCCTAGCCCTAAGTCGTACCCTAACCCTAATCCTAACCCTAACCCAACCTTAACCCTAAAACTAACCTTAGCCCTTAAAACTAACCTAATAGAAACCCTAACCCTAACTCCTAACCCTAAGCCTAACCTAACCCTAACCCTAACCCTAGCCGTAACCCTAACCCTAACCCTAACCCTAGCCCTAACCCTAACCCTAACCCTAACCCTAACCTTAGCCCTAACCCTAACCCCTAACCCCTAACCGTAACGCTAACCCTAAGCCTAACCCCTAACCCCTAACCCCTAACCCTAACCATAACCCTAAACCCTAACCCTAACCCTAACCCTAACCCTAGCCCTAACCCTAGCCCTAAGTCGTACCCTAACCCTAATCCTAACCCTAACCCAACCTTAACCCTAAAACTAACCTTAGCCCTTAAAACTAACCTAATAGAAACCCTAACCCTAACTCCTAACCCTAAGCCTAACCTAACCCTAACCCTAACCCTAGCCGTAACCCTAACCCTAACCCTAACCCTAGCCCTAACCCTAACCCTAACCCTAACCCTAACCTTAGCCCTAACCCTAACCCCTAACCCCTAACCGTAACGCTAACCCTAAGCCTAACCCCTAACCCCTAACCCCTAACCCTAACCATAACCCTAAACCCTAACCCTAACCCTAACCCTAACCCTAGCCCTAACCCTAGCCCTAAGTCGTACCCTAACCCTAATCCTAACCCTAACCCAACCTTAACCCTAAAACTAACCTTAGCCCTTAAAACTAACCTAATAGAAACCCTAACCCTAACTCCTAACCCTAAGCCTAACCTAACCCTAACCCTAACCCTAGCCGTAACCCTAACCCTAACCCTAACCCTAGCCCTAACCCTAACCCTAACCCTAACCCTAACCTTAGCCCTAACCCTAACCCCTAACCCCTAACCGTAACGCTAACCCTAAGCCTAACCCCTAACCCCTAACCCCTAACCCTAACCATAACCCTAAACCCTAACCCTAACCCTAACCCTAACCCTAGCCCTAACCCTAGCCCTAAGTCGTACCCTAACCCTAATCCTAACCCTAACCCAACCTTAACCCTAAAACTAACCTTAGCCCTTAAAACTAACCTAATAGAAACCCTAACCCTAACTCCTAACCCTAAGCCTAACCTAACCCTAACCCTAACCCTAGCCGTAACCCTAACCCTAACCCTAACCCTAGCCCTAACCCTAACCCTAACCCTAACCCTAACCTTAGCCCTAACCCTAACCCCTAACCCCTAACCGTAACGCTAACCCTAAGCCTAACCCCTAACCCCTAACCCCTAACCCTAACCATAACCCTAAACCCTAACCCTAACCCTAACCCTAACCCTAGCCCTAACCCTAGCCCTAAGTCGTACCCTAACCCTAATCCTAACCCTAACCCAACCTTAACCCTAAAACTAACCTTAGCCCTTAAAACTAACCTAATAGAAACCCTAACCCTAACTCCTAACCCTAAGCCTAACCTAACCCTAACCCTAACCCTAGCCGTAACCCTAACCCTAACCCTAACCCTAGCCCTAACCCTAACCCTAACCCTAACCCTAACCTTAGCCCTAACCCTAACCCCTAACCCCTAACCGTAACGCTAACCCTAAGCCTAACCCCTAACCCCTAACCCCTAACCCTAACCATAACCCTAAACCCTAACCCTAACCCTAACCCTAACCCTAGCCCTAACCCTAGCCCTAAGTCGTACCCTAACCCTAATCCTAACCCTAACCCAACCTTAACCCTAAAACTAACCTTAGCCCTTAAAACTAACCTAATAGAAACCCTAACCCTAACTCCTAACCCTAAGCCTAACCTAACCCTAACCCTAACCCTAGCCGTAACCCTAACCCTAACCCTAACCCTAGCCCTAACCCTAACCCTAACCCTAACCCTAACCTTAGCCCTAACCCTAACCCCTAACCCCTAACCGTAACGCTAACCCTAAGCCTAA
Organism: Buteo buteo; assembly: GCF_964188355.1. Classification (NCBI taxonomy): domain Eukaryota; kingdom Metazoa; phylum Chordata; class Aves; order Accipitriformes; family Accipitridae; genus Buteo; species Buteo buteo. The sequence goes on from NW_027439305.1 coordinate 35,651, forward strand.
CCCCTAACCCCTAACCCCTAACCCTAACCATAACCCTAAACCCTAACCCTAACCCTAACCCTAACCCTAGCCCTAACCCTAGCCCTAAGTCGTACCCTAACCCTAATCCTAACCCTAACCCAACCTTAACCCTAAAACTAACCTTAGCCCTTAAAACTAACCTAATAGAAACCCTAACCCTAACTCCTAACCCTAAGCCTAACCTAACCCTAACCCTAACCCTAGCTGTAACCCTAACCCTAACCCTAACCCTAGCCCTAACCCTAACCCTAACCCTAACCTTAGCCCTAACCCTAACCCCTAACCCCTAACCGTAACGCTAACCCTAAGCCTAACCCCTAACCCCTAACCCCTAACCCTAACCATAACCCTAAACCCTAACCCTAACCCTAACCCTAACCCTAGCCCTAACCCTAGCCCTAAGTCGTACCCTAACCCTAATCCTAACCCTAACCCAACCTTAACCCTAAAACTAACCTTAGCCCTTAAAACTAACCTAATAGAAACCCTAACCCTAACTCCTAACCCTAAGCCTAACCTAACCCTAACCCTAACCCTAGCCGTAACCCTAACCCTAACCCTAACCCTAGCCCTAACCCTAACCCTAACCCTAACCCTAACCTTAGCCCTAACCCTAACCCCTAACCCCTAACCGTAACGCTAACCCTAAGCCTAACCCCTAACCCCTAACCCCTAACCCTAACCATAACCCTAAACCCTAACCCTAACCCTAACCCTAACCCTAGCCCTAACCCTAGCCCTAAGTCGTACCCTAACCCTAATCCTAACCCTAACCCAACCTTAACCCTAAAACTAACCTTAGCCCTTAAAACTAACCTAATAGAAACCCTAACCCTAACTCCTAACCCTAAGCCTAACCTAACCCTAACCCTAACCCTAGCCGTAACCCTAACCCTAACCCTAACCCTAGCCCTAACCCTAACCCTAACCCTAACCCTAACCTTAGCCCTAACCCTAACCCCTAACCCCTAACCGTAACGCTAACCCTAAGCCTAACCCCTAACCCCTAACCCCTAACCCTAACCATAACCCTAAACCCTAACCCTAACCCTAACCCTAACCCTAGCCCTAACCCTAGCCCTAAGTCGTACCCTAACCCTAATCCTAACCCTAACCCAACCTTAACCCTAAAACTAACCTTAGCCCTTAAAACTAACCTAATAGAAACCCTAACCCTAACTCCTAACCCTAAGCCTAACCTAACCCTAACCCTAACCCTAGCCGTAACCCTAACCCTAACCCTAACCCTAGCCCTAACCCTAACCCTAACCCTAACCCTAACCTTAGCCCTAACCCTAACCCCTAACCCCTAACCGTAACGCTAACCCTAAGCCTAACCCCTAACCCCTAACCCCTAACCCTAACCATAACCCTAAACCCTAACCCTAACCCTAACCCTAACCCTAGCCCTAACCCTAGCCCTAAGTCGTACCCTAACCCTAATCCTAACCCTAACCCAACCTTAACCCTAAAACTAACCTTAGCCCTTAAAACTAACCTAATAGAAACCCTAACCCTAACTCCTAACCCTAAGCCTAACCTAACCCTAACCCTAACCCTAGCCGTAACCCTAACCCTAACCCTAACCCTAGCCCTAACCCTAACCCTAACCCTAACCCTAACCTTAGCCCTAACCCTAACCCCTAACCCCTAACCGTAACGCTAACCCTAAGCCTAACCCCTAACCCCTAACCCCTAACCCTAACCATAACCCTAAACCCTAACCCTAACCCTAACCCTAACCCTAGCCCTAACCCTAGCCCTAAGTCGTACCCTAACCCTAATCCTAACCCTAACCCAACCTTAACCCTAAAACTAACCTTAGCCCTTAAAACTAACCTAATAGAAACCCTAACCCTAACTCCTAACCCTAAGCCTAACCTAACCCTAACCCTAACCCTAGCCGTAACCCTAACCCTAACCCTAACCCTAGCCCTAACCCTAACCCTAACCCTAACCCTAACCTTAGCCCTAACCCTAACCCCTAACCCCTAACCGTAACGCTAACCCTAAGCCTAACCCCTAACCCCTAACCCCTAACCCTAACCATAACCCTAAACCCTAACCCTAACCCTAACCCTAACCCTAGCCCTAACCCTAGCCCTAAGTCGTACCCTAACCCTAATCCTAACCCTAACCCAACCTTAACCCTAAAACTAACCTTAGCCCTTAAAACTAACCTAATAGAAACCCTAACCCTAACTCCTAACCCTAAGCCTAACCTAACCCTAACCCTAACCCTAGCCGTAACCCTAACCCTAACCCTAACCCTAGCCCTAACCCTAACCCTAACCCTAACCCTAACCTTAGCCCTAACCCTAACCCCTAACCCCTAACCGTAACGCTAACCCTAAGCCTAACCCCTAACCCCTAACCCCTAACCCTAACCATAACCCTAAACCCTAACCCTAACCCTAACCCTAACCCTAGCCCTAACCCTAGCCCTAAGTCGTACCCTAACCCTAATCCTAACCCTAACCCAACCTTAACCCTAAAACTAACCTAACCCTAACCCTAACCCTAGCCGTACCCCTAACCCTAACCCTAACCCTAGCCCTAACCCTAACCCTAACCCTAACCCTAACCTTAGCCCTAACCCTAACCCCTAACCCCTAACCGTAACGCTAACCCTAAGCCTAACCCCTAACCCCTAACCCTAACCCCTAACCATAACCCTAAACCCTAACCCTAACCCTAACCCTAACCCTAGCCCTAACCCTAGCCCTAAGTCGTACCCTAACCCTAATCCTAACCCTAACCCAACCTTAACCCTAAAACTAACCTTAGCCCTTAAAACTAACCTAATAGAAACCCTAACCCTAACTCCTAACCCTAAGCCTAACCTAACCCTAACCCTAACCCTAGCCGTAACCCTAACCCTAACCCTAACCCTAGCCCTAACCCTAACCCTAACCCTAACCCTAACCTTAGCCCCTAACCCTAACCCCTAACCCCTAACCGTAACGCAACCCTAACCCTAACCCCTAACCCCTAACCCTAACCCTAACCCTAACCCTAACCCCTAACCCTAACCCTAACCCTAACCCTAACCCTAACCCTAACCCCTAAACCCTAACCCTAACCCTAACCCTAACCCTAACCCTAACCCTAACCCTAACCCTAACCCTAACCCTAACCCTAACCCTAACCCCTAACCCTAACCCTAACCCTAACCCTAACCCTAACCCTAACCCTAACCCTAACCCTAACCCTAACCCTAACCCTAACCCTAACCCTAACCCTAACCCTAACCCTAACCCTAACCCTAACCCTAACCCTAACCCTAACCCTAACCCTAACCCTAACCCTAACCCTAACCTAACCCTAACCCTAACCCTAACCCTAACCCTAACCCTAACCCTAACCCTAACCCTAACCCTAACCCTAACCCTAACCCTAACCCTAACCCTAACCCTAACCCTAACCCTAACCCTAACCCTAACCCTAACCCTAACCCTAACCCTAACCCTAACCCTAACCCTAACCCTAACCCTAACCCTAACCCTAACCCTAACCCTAACCCCTAACCCTAACCCTAACCCTAACCCTAACCCTAACCCTAACCCTAACCCTAACCCTAACCCTAACCCTAACCCTAACCCTAACCCTAACCCTAACCCTAACCAATCACCTAACCCTAACCCTAACCCTAACCCTAACCCTAACCCTAACCCTAACCCTAACCCTAACCCTAACCCTAACCCTAACCCTAACCCTAACCCTAACCCTAACCCTAACCCCTAACCCTAACCCTAACCCTAACCCTAACCCTAACCCTAACCCTAACCCTAACCCTAACCCCTAACCCTAACCCTAACCCTAACCCTAACCCTAACCCTAACCCTAACCCTAACCCTAACCCTAACCCTAACCCCTAACCCTAACCCTAACCCTAACCCTAACCCTAACCCTAACCCTAACCCTAACCCTAACCCTAACCCTAACCCTAACCCTAACCCTAACCCTAACCCTAACCCTAACCCTAACCCTAACCCTAACCCTAACCCTAACCCTAACCCTAACCCTAACCCTAACCCTAACCCTAACCCTAACCCTAACCCTAACCCTAACCCTAACCCTAACCCCTAACCCTAACCCTAACCCTAACCCTAACCCTAACCCTAACCCTAACCCTAACCCTAACCCTAACCCTAACCCTAACCCTAACCCTAACCCTAACCCTAACCCTAACCCTAACCCTAACCCTAACCCTAACCCTAACCCTAACCCTAACCCTAACCCTAACCCTAACCCTAACCCTAACCCTAACCCTAACCCTAACCCTAACCCTAACCCTAACCCTAACCCTAACCCTAACCCTAACCCTAACCCTAACCCTAACCCTAACCCTAACAACCTTAGCCCTAACCCTAACCCCTAACCCCTAACCGTAACGCTAACCCTAAGCCTAACCCCTAACCCCTAACCCCTAACCCTAACCATAACCCTAAACCCTAACCCTAACCCTAACCCTAACCCTAGCCCTAACCCTAGCCCTAAGTCGTACCCTAACCCTAATCCTAACCCTAACCCAACCTTAACCCTAAAACTAACCTTAGCCCTTAAAACTAACCTAATAGAAACCCTAACCCTAACTCCTAACCCTAAGCCTAACCTAACCCTAACCCTAACCCTAGCCGTAACCCTAACCCTAACCCTAACCCTAGCCCTAACCCTAACCCTAACCCTAACCCTAACCTTAGCCCTAACCCTAACCCCTAACCCCTAACCGTAACGCTAACCCTAAGCCTAACCCCTAACCCCTAACCCCTAACCCTAACCATAACCCTAAACCCTAACCCTAACCCTAACCCTAACCCTAGCCCTAACCCTAGCCCTAAGTCGTACCCTAACCCTAATCCTAACCCTAACCCAACCTTAACCCTAAAACTAACCTTAGCCCTTAAAACTAACCTAATAGAAACCCTAACCCTAACTCCTAACCCTAAGCCTAACCTAACCCTAACCCTAACCCTAGCCGTAACCCTAACCCTAACCCTAACCCTAGCCCTAACCCTAACCCTAACCCTAACCCTAACCTTAGCCCTAACCCTAACCCCTAACCCCTAACCGTAACGCTAACCCTAAGCCTAACCCCTAACCCCTAACCCCTAACCCTAACCATAACCCTAAACCCTAACCCTAACCCTAACCCTAACCCTAGCCCTAACCCTAGCCCTAAGTCGTACCCTAACCCTAATCCTAACCCTAACCCAACCTTAACCCTAAAACTAACCTTAGCCCTTAAAACTAACCTAATAGAAACCCTAACCCTAACTCCTAACCCTAAGCCTAACCTAACCCTAACCCTAACCCTAGCCGTAACCCTAACCCTAACCCTAACCCTAGCCCTAACCCTAACCCTAACCCTAACCCTAACCTTAGCCCTAACCCTAACCCCTAACCCCTAACCGTAACGCTAACCCTACTAACCCTAAGCCTAACCCCTAACCCCTAACCCCTAACCCTAACCATAACCCTAAACCCTAACCCTAACCCTAACCCTAACCCTAGCCCTAACCCTAGCCCTAAGTCGTACCCTAACCCTAATCCTAACCCTAACCCAACCTTAACCCTAAAACTAACCTTAGCCCTTAAAACTAACCTAATAGAAACCCTAACCCTAACTCCTAACCCTAAGCCTAACCTAACCCTAACCCTAACCCTAGCCGTAACCCTAACCCTAACCCTAACCCTAGCCCTAACCCTAACCCTAACCCTAACCCTAACCTTAGCCCTAACCCTAACCCCTAACCCCTAACCGTAACGCTAACCCTAAGCCTAACCCCTAACCCCTAACCCCTAACCCTAACCATAACCCTAAACCCTAACCCTAACCCTAACCCTAACCCTAGCCCTAACCCTAGCCCTAAGTCGTACCCTAACCCTAATCCTAACCCTAACCCAACCTTAACCCTAAAACTAACCTTAGCCCTTAAAACTAACCTAATAGAAACCCTAACCCTAACTCCTAACCCTAAGCCTAACCTAACCCTAACCCTAACCCTAGCCGTAACCCTAACCCTAACCCTAACCCTAGCCCTAACCCTAACCCTAACCCTAACCCTAACCTTAGCCCTAACCCTAACCCCTAACCCCTAACCGTAACGCTAACCCTAAGCCTAACCCCTAACCCCTAACCCCTAACCCTAACCATAACCCTAAACCCTAACCCTAACCCTAACCCTAACCCTAGCCCTAACCCTAGCCCTAAGTCGTACCCTAACCCTAATCCTAACCCTAACCCAACCTTAACCCTAAAACTAACCTTAGCCCTTAAAACTAACCTAATAGAAACCCTAACCCTAACTCCTAACCCTAAGCCTAACCTAACCCTAACCCTAACCCTAGCCGTAACCCTAACCCTAACCCTAACCCTAGCCCTAACCCTAACCCTAACCCTAACCCTAACCTTAGCCCTAACCCTAACCCCTAACCCCTAACCGTAACGCTAACCCTAAGCCTAACCCCTAACCCCTAACCCCTAACCCTAACCATAACCCTAAACCCTAACCCTAACCCTAACCCTAACCCTAGCCCTAACCCTAGCCCTAAGTCGTACCCTAACCCTAATCCTAACCCTAACCCAACCTTAACCCTAAAACTAACCTTAGCCCTTAAAACTAACCTAATAGAAACCCTAACCCTATCTCCTAACCCTAAGCCTAACCTAACCCTAACCCTAACCCTAGCCGTAACCCTAACCCTAACCCTAACCCTAGCCCTAACCCTAACCCTAACCCTAACCCTAACCTTAGCCCTAACCCTAACCCCTAACCCCTAACCGTAACGCTAACCCTAAGCCTAACCCCTAACCCCTAACCCCTAACCCTAACCATAACCCTAAACCCTAACCCTAACCCTAACCCTAACCCTAGCCCTAACCCTAGCCCTAAGTCGTACCCTAACCCTAATCCTAACCCTAACCCAACCTTAACCCTAAAACTAACCTTAGCCCTTAAAACTAACCTAATAGAAACCCTAACCCTAACTCCTAACCCTAAGCCTAACCTAACCCTAACCCTAACCCTAGCCGTAACCCTAACCCTAACCCTAACCCTAGCCCTAACCCTAACCCTAACCCTAACCCTAACCTTAGCCCTAACCCTAACCCCTAACCCCTAACCGTAACGCTAACCCTAAGCCTAACCCCTAACCCCTAACCCCTAACCCTAACCATAACCCTAAACCCTAACCCTAACCCTAACCCTAACCCTAGCCCTAACCCTAGCCCTAAGTCGTACCCTAACCCTAATCCTAACCCTAACCCAACCTTAACCCTAAAACTAACCTTAGCCCTTAAAACTAACCTAATAGAAACCCTAACCCTAACTCCTAACCCTAAGCCTAACCTAACCCTAACCCTAACCCTAGCCGTAACCCTAACCCTAACCCTAACCCTAGCCCTAACCCTAACCCTAACCCTAACCCTAACCTTAGCCCTAACCCTAACCCCTAACCCCTAACCGTAACGCTAACCCTAAGCCTAACCCCTAACCCCTAACCCCTAACCCTAACCATAACCCTAAACCCTAACCCTAACCCTAACCCTAACCCTAGCCCTAACCCTAGCCCTAAGTCGTACCCTAACCCTAATCCTAACCCTAACCCAACCTTAACCCTAAAACTAACCTTAGCCCTTAAAACTAACCTAATAGAAACCCTAACCCTAACTCCTAACCCTAAGCCTAACCTAACCCTAACCCTAACCCTAGCCGTAACCCTAACCCTAACCCTAACCCTAGCCCTAACCCTAACCCTAACCCTAACCCTAACCTTAGCCCTAACCCTAACCCCTAACCCCTAACCGTAACGCTAACCCTAAGCCTAACCCCTAACCCCTAACCCCTAACCCTAACCATAACCCTAAACCCTAACCCTAACCCTAACCCTAACCCTAGCCCTAACCCTAGCCCTAAGTCGTACCCTAACCCTAATCCTAACCCTAACCCAACCTTAACCCTAAAACTAACCTTAGCCCTTAAAACTAACCTAATAGAAACCCTAACCCTAACTCCTAACCCTAAGCCTAACCTAACCCTAACCCTAACCCTAGCCGTAACCCTAACCCTAACCCTAACCCTAGCCCTAACCCTAACCCTAACCCTAACCCTAACCTTAGCCCTAACCCTAACCCCTAACCCCTAACCGTAACGCTAACCCTAAGCCTAACCCCTAACCCCTAACCCCTAACCCTAACCATAACCCTAAACCCTAACCCTAACCCTAACCCTAACCCTAGCCCTAACCCTAGCCCTAAGTCGTACCCTAACCCTAATCCTAACCCTAACCCAACCTTAACCCTAAAACTAACCTTAGCCCTTAAAACTAACCTAATAGAAACCCTAACCCTAACTCCTAACCCTAAGCCTAACCTAACCCTAACCCTAACCCTAGCCGTAACCCTAACCCTAACCCTAACCCTAGCCCTAACCCTAACCCTAACCCTAACCCTAACCTTAGCCCTAACCCTAACCCCTAACCCCTAACCGTAACGCTAACCCTAAGCCTAACCCCTAACCCCTAACCCCTAACCCTAACCATAACCCTAAACCCTAACCCTAACCCTAACCCTAACCCTAGCCCTAACCCTAGCCCTAAGTCGTACCCTAACCCTAATCCTAACCCTAACCCAACCTTAACCCTAAAACTAACCTTAGCCCTTAAAACTAACCTAATAGAAACCCTAACCCTAACTCCTAACCCTAAGCCTAACCTAACCCTAACCCTAACCCTAGCCGTAACCCTAACCCTAACCCTAACCCTAGCCCTAACCCTAACCCTAACCCTAACCCTAACCTTAGCCCTAACCCTAACCCCTAACCCCTAACCGTAACGCTAACCCTAAGCCTAACCCCTAACCCCTAACCCCTAACCCTAACCATAACCCTAAACCCTAACCCTAACCCTAACCCTAACCCTAGCCCTAACCCTAGCCCTAAGTCGTACCCTAACCCTAATCCTAACCCTAACCCAACCTTAACCCTAAAACTAACCTTAGCCCTTAAAACTAACCTAATAGAAACCCTAACCCTAACTCCTAACCCTAAGCCTAACCTAACCCTAACCCTAACCCTAGCCGTAACCCTAACCCTAACCCTAACCCTAGCCCTAACCCTAACCCTAACCCTAACCCTAACCTTAGCCCTAACCCTAACCCCTAACCCCTAACCGTAACGCTAACCCTAAGCCTAACCCCTAACCCCTAACCCCTAACCCTAACCATAACCCTAAACCCTAACCCTAACCCTAACCCTAACCCTAGCCCTAACCCTAGCCCTAAGTCGTACCCTAACCCTAATCCTAACCCTAACCCAACCTTAACCCTAAAACTAACCTTAGCCCTTAAAACTAACCTAATAGAAACCCTAACCCTAACTCCTAACCCTAAGCCTAACCTAACCCTAACCCTAACCCTAGCCGTAACCCTAACCCTAACCCTAACCCTAGCCCTAACCCTAACCCTAACCCTAACCCTAACCTTAGCCCTAACCCTAACCCCTAACCCCTAACCGTAACGCTAACCCTAAGCCTAACCCCTAACCCCTAACCCCTAACCCTAACCATAACCCTAAACCCTAACCCTAACCCTAACCCTAACCCTAGCCCTAACCCTAGCCCTAAGTCGTACCCTAACCCTAATCCTAACCCTAACCCAACCTTAACCCTAAAACTAACCTTAGCCCTTAAAACTAACCTAATAGAAACCCTAACCCTAACTCCTAACCCTAAGCCTAACCTAACCCTAACCCTAACCCTAGCCGTAACCCTAACCCTAACCCTAACCCTAGCCCTAACCCTAACCCTAACCCTAACCCTAACCTTAGCCCTAACCCTAACCCCTAACCCCTAACCGTAACGCTAACCCTAAGCCTAACCCCTAACCCCTAACCCCTAACCCTAACCATAACCCTAAACCCTAACCCTAACCCTAACCCTAACCCTAGCCCTAACCCTAGCCCTAAGTCGTACCCTAACCCTAATCCTAACCCTAACCCAACCTTAACCCTAAAACTAACCTTAGCCCTTAAAACTAACCTAATAGAAACCCTAACCCTAACTCCTAACCCTAAGCCTAACCTAACCCTAACCCTAACCCTAGCCGTAACCCTAACCCTAACCCTAACCCTAGCCCTAACCCTAACCCTAACCCTAACCCTAACCTTAGCCCTAACCCTAACCCCTAACCCCTAACCGTAACGCTAACCCTAAGCCTAACCCCTAACCCCTAACCCCTAACCCTAACCATAACCCTAAACCCTAACCCTAACCCTAACCCTAACCCTAGCCCTAACCCTAGCCCTAAGTCGTACCCTAACCCTAATCCTAACCCTAACCCAACCTTAACCCTAACCTTAGCCCTTAAAACTAACCTAATAGAAACCCTAACCCTAACTCCTAACCCTAAGCCTAACCTAACCCTAACCCTAACCCTAGCCGTAACCCTAACCCTAACCCTAACCCTAGCCCTAACCCTAACCCTAACCCTAACCCTAACCTTAGCCCTAACCCTAACCCCTAACCCCTAACCGTAACGCTAACCCTAAGCCTAACCCCTAACCCCTAACCCCTAACCCTAACCATAACCCTAAACCCTAACCCTAACCCTAACCCTAACCCTAGCCCTAACCCTAGCCCTAAGTCGTACCCTAACCCTAATCCTAACCCTAACCCAACCTTAACCCTAAAACTAACCTTAGCCCTTAAAACTAACCTAATAGAAACCCTAACCCTAACTCCTAACCCTAAGCCTAACCTAACCCTAACCCTAACCCTAGCCGTAACCCTAACCCTAACCCTAACCCTAGCCCTAACCCTAACCCTAACCCTAACCCTAACCTTAGCCCTAACCCTAACCCCTAACCCCTAACCGTAACGCTAACCCTAAGCCTAACCCCTAACCCCTAACCCCTAACCCTAACCATAACCCTAAACCCTAACCCTAACCCTAACCCTAACCCTAGCCCTAACCCTAGCCCTAAGTCGTACCCTAACCCTAATCCTAACCCTAACCCAACCTTAACCCTAAAACTAACCTTAGCCCTTAAAACTAACCTAATAGAAACCCTAACCCTAACTCCTAACCCTAAGCCTAACCTAACCCTAACCCTAACCCTAGCCGTAACCCTAACCCTAACCCTAACCCTAGCCCTAACCCTAACCCTAACCCTAACCCTAACCTTAGCCCTAACCCTAACCCCTAACCCCTAACCGTAACGCTAACCCTAAGCCTAACCCCTAACCCCTAACCCCTAACCCTAACCATAACCCTAAACCCTAACCCTAACCCTAACCCTAACCCTAGCCCTAACCCTAGCCCTAAGTCGTACCCTAACCCTAATCCTAACCCTAACCCAACCTTAACCCTAAAACTAACCTTAGCCCTTAAAACTAACCTAATAGAAACCCTAACCCTAACTCCTAACCCTAAGCCTAACCTAACCCTAACCCTAACCCTAGCCGTAACCCTAACCCTAACCCTAACCCTAGCCCTAACCCTAACCCTAACCCTAACCCTAACCTTAGCCCTAACCCTAACCCCTAACCCCTAACCGTAACGCTAACCCTAAGCCTAACCCCTAACCCCTAACCCCTAACCCTAACCATAACCCTAAACCCTAACCCTAACCCTAACCCTAACCCTAGCCCTAACCCTAGCCCTAAGTCGTACCCTAACCCTAATCCTAACCCTAACCCAACCTTAACCCTAAAACTAACCTTAGCCCTTAAAACTAACCTAATAGAAACCCTAACCCTAACTCCTAACCCTAAGCCTAACCTAACCCTAACCCTAACCCTAGCCGTAACCCTAACCCTAACCCTAACCCTAGCCCTAACCCTAACCCTAACCCTAACCCTAACCTTAGCCCTAACCCTAACCCCTAACCCCTAACCGTAACGCTAACCCTAAGCCTAACCCCTAACCCCTAACCCCTAACCCTAACCATAACCCTAAACCCTAACCCTAACCCTAACCCTAACCCTAGCCCTAACCCTAGCCCTAAGTCGTACCCTAACCCTAATCCTAACCCTAACCCAACCTTAACCCTAAAACTAACCTTAGCCCTTAAAACTAACCTAATAGAAACCCTAACCCTAACTCCTAACCCTAAGCCTAACCTAACCCTAACCCTAACCCTAGCCGTAACCCTAACCCTAACCCTAACCCTAGCCCTAACCCTAACCCTAACCCTAACCCTAACCTTAGCCCTAACCCTAACCCCTAACCCCTAACCGTAACGCTAACCCTAAGCCTAACCCCTAACCCCTAACCCCTAACCCTAACCATAACCCTAAACCCTAACCCTAACCCTAACCCTAACCCTAGCCCTAACCCTAGCCCTAAGTCGTACCCTAACCCTAATCCTAACCCTAACCCAACCTTAACCCTAAAACTAACCTTAGCCCTTAAAACTAACCTAATAGAAACCCTAACCCTAACTCCTAACCCTAAGCCTAACCTAACCCTAACCCTAACCCTAGCCGTAACCCTAACCCTAACCCTAACCCTAGCCCTAACCCTAACCCTAACCCTAACCCTAACCTTAGCCCTAACCCTAACCCCTAACCCCTAACCGTAACGCTAACCCTAAGCCTAACCCCTAACCCCTAACCCCTAACCCTAACCATAACCCTAAACCCTAACCCTAACCCTAACCCTAACCCTAGCCCTAACCCTAGCCCTAAGTCGTACCCTAACCCTAATCCTAACCCTAACCCAACCTTAACCCTAAAACTAACCTTAGCCCTTAAAACTAACCTAATAGAAACCCTAACCCTAACTCCTAACCCTAAGCCTAACCTAACCCTAACCCTAACCCTAGCCGTAACCCTAACCCTAACCCTAACCCTAGCCCTAACCCTAACCCTAACCCTAACCCTAACCTTAGCCCTAACCCTAACCCCTAACCCCTAACCGTAACGCTAACCCTAAGCCTAACCCCTAACCCCTAACCCCTAACCCTAACCATAACCCTAAACCCTAACCCTAACCCTAACCCTAACCCTAGCCCTAACCCTAGCCCTAAGTCGTACCCTAACCCTAATCCTAACCCTAACCCAACCTTAACCCTAAAACTAACCTTAGCCCTTAAAACTAACCTAATAGAAACCCTAACCCTAACTCCTAACCCTAAGCCTAACCTAACCCTAACCCTAACCCTAGCCGTAACCCTAACCCTAACCCTAACCCTAGCCCTAACCCTAACCCTAACCCTAACCCTAACCTTAGCCCTAACCCTAACCCCTAACCCCTAACCGTAACGCTAACCCTAAGCCTAACCCCTAACCCCTAACCCCTAACCCTAACCATAACCCTAAACCCTAACCCTAACCCTAACCCTAACCCTAGCCCTAACCCTAGCCCTAAGTCGTACCCTAACCCTAATCCTAACCCTAACCCAACCTTAACCCTAAAACTAACCTTAGCCCTTAAAACTAACCTAATAGAAACCCTAACCCTAACTCCTAACCCTAAGCCTAACCTAACCCTAACCCTAACCCTAGCCGTAACCCTAACCCTAACCCTAACCCTAGCCCTAACCCTAACCCTAACCCTAACCCTAACCTTAGCCCTAACCCTAACCCCTAACCCCTAACCGTAACGCTAACCCTAAGCCTAACCCCTAACCCCTAACCCCTAACCCTAACCATAACCCTAAACCCTAACCCTAACCCTAACCCTAACCCTAGCCCTAACCCTAGCCCTAAGTCGTACCCTAACCCTAATCCTAACCCTAACCCAACCTTAACCCTAAAACTAACCTTAGCCCTTAAAACTAACCTAATAGAAACCCTAACCCTAACTCCTAACCCTAAGCCTAACCTAACCCTAACCCTAACCCTAGCCGTAACCCTAACCCTAACCCTAACCCTAGCCCTAACCCTAACCCTAACCCTAACCCTAACCTTAGCCCTAACCCTAACCCCTAACCCCTAACCGTAACGCTAACCCTAAGCCTAACCCCTAACCCCTAACCCCTAACCCTAACCATAACCCTAAACCCTAACCCTAACCCTAACCCTAACCCTAGCCCTAACCCTAGCCCTAAGTCGTACCCTAACCCTAATCCTAACCCTAACCCAACCTTAACCCTAAAACTAACCTTAGCCCTTAAAACTAACCTAATAGAAACCCTAACCCTAACTCCTAACCCTAAGCCTAACCTAACCCTAACCCTAACCCTAGCCGTAACCCTAACCCTAACCCTAACCCTAGCCCTAACCCTAACCCTAACCCTAACCCTAACCTTAGCCCTAACCCTAACCCCTAACCCCTAACCGTAACGCTAACCCTAAGCCTAACCCCTAACCCCTAACCCCTAACCCTAACCATAACCCTAAACCCTAACCCTAACCCTAACCCTAACCCTAGCCCTAACCCTAGCCCTAAGTCGTACCCTAACCCTAATCCTAACCCTAACCCAACCTTAACCCTAAAACTAACCTTAGCCCTTAAAACTAACCTAATAGAAACCCTAACCCTAACTCCTAACCCTAAGCCTAACCTAACCCTAACCCTAACCCTAGCCGTAACCCTAACCCTAACCCTAACCCTAGCCCTAACCCTAACCCTAACCCTAACCCTAACCTTAGCCCTAACCCTAACCCCTAACCCCTAACCGTAACGCTAACCCTAAGCCTAACCCCTAACCCCTAACCCCTAACCCTAACCATAACCCTAAACCCTAACCCTAACCCTAACCCTAACCCTAGCCCAACCCTAGCCCTAAGTCGTACCCTAACCCTAATCCTAACCCTAACCCAACCTTAACCCTAAAACTAACCTTAGCCCTTAAAACTAACCTAATAGAAACCCTAACCCTAACTCCTAACCCTAAGCCTAACCTAACCCTAACCCTAACCCTAGCCGTAACCCTAACCCTAACCCTAACCCTAGCCCTAACCCTAACCCTAACCCTAACCCTAACCTTAGCCCTAACCCTAACCCCTAACCCCTAACCGTAACGCTAACCCTAAGCCTAACCCCTAACCCCTAACCCCTAACCCTAACCATAACCCTAAACCCTAACCCTAACCCTAACCCTAACCCTAGCCCTAACCCTAGCCCTAAGTCGTACCCTAACCCTAATCCTAACCCTAACCCAACCTTAACCCTAAAACTAACCTTAGCCCTTAAAACTAACCTAATAGAAACCCTAACCCTAACTCCTAACCCTAAGCCTAACCTAACCCTAACCCTAACCCTAGCCGTAACCCTAACCCTAACCCTAACCCTAGCCCTAACCCTAACCCTAACCCTAACCCTAACCTTAGCCCTAACCCTAACCCCTAACCCCTAACCGTAACGCTAACCCTAAGCCTAACCCCTAACCCCTAACCCCTAACCCTAACCATAACCCTAAACCCTAACCCTAACCCTAACCCTAACCCTAGCCCTAACCCTAGCCCTAAGTCGTACCCTAACCCTAATCCTAACCCTAACCCAACCTTAACCCTAAAACTAACCTTAGCCCTTAAAACTAACCTAATAGAAACCCTAACCCTAACTCCTAACCCTAAGCCTAACCTAACCCTAACCCTAACCCTAGCCGTAACCCTAACCCTAACCCTAACCCTAGCCCTAACCCTAACCCTAACCCTAACCCTAACCTTAGCCCTAACCCTAACCCCTAACCCCTAACCGTAACGCTAACCCTAAGCCTAACCCCTAACCCCTAACCCCTAACCCTAACCATAACCCTAAACCCTAACCCTAACCCTAACCCTAACCCTAGCCCTAACCCTAGCCCTAAGTCGTACCCTAACCCTAATCCTAACCCTAACCCAACCTTAACCCTAAAACTAACCTTAGCCCTTAAAACTAACCTAATAGAAACCCTAACCCTAACTCCTAACCCTAAGCCTAACCTAACCCTAACCCTAACCCTAGCCGTAACCCTAACCCTAACCCTAACCCTAGCCCTAACCCTAACCCTAACCCTAACCCTAACCTTAGCCCTAACCCTAACCCCTAACCCCTAACCGTAACGCTAACCCTAAGCCTAACCCCTAACCCCTAACCCCTAACCCTAACCATAACCCTAAACCCTAACCCTAACCCTAACCCTAACCCTAGCCCTAACCCTAGCCCTAAGTCGTACCCTAACCCTAATCCTAACCCTAACCCAACCTTAACCCTAAAACTAACCTTAGCCCTTAAAACTAACCTAATAGAAACCCTAACCCTAACTCCTAACCCTAAGCCTAACCTAACCCTAACCCTAACCCTAGCCGTAACCCTAACCCTAACCCTAACCCTAGCCCTAACCCTAACCCTAACCCTAACCCTAACCTTAGCCCTAACCCTAACCCCTAACCCCTAACCGTAACGCTAACCCTAAGCCTAACCCCTAACCCCTAACCCCTAACCCTAACCATAACCCTAAACCCTAACCCTAACCCTAACCCTAACCCTAGCCCTAACCCTAGCCCTAAGTCGTACCCTAACCCTAATCCTAACCCTAACCCAACCTTAACCCTAAAACTAACCTTAGCCCTTAAAACTAACCTAATAGAAACCCTAACCCTAACTCCTAACCCTAAGCCTAACCTAACCCTAACCCTAACCCTAGCCGTAACCCTAACCCTAACCCTAACCCTAGCCCTAACCCTAACCCTAACCCTAACCCTAACCTTAGCCCTAACCCTAACCCCTAACCCCTAACCGTAACGCTAACCCTAAGCCTAACCCCTAACCCCTAACCCCTAACCCTAACCATAACCCTAAACCCTAACCCTAACCCTAACCCTAACCCTAGCCCTAACCCTAGCCCTAAGTCGTACCCTAACCCTAATCCTAACCCTAACCCAACCTTAACCCTAAAACTAACCTTAGCCCTTAAAACTAACCTAATAGAAACCCTAACCCTAACTCCTAACCCTAAGCCTAACCTAACCCTAACCCTAACCCTAGCCGTAACCCTAACCCTAACCCTAACCCTAGCCCTAACCCTAACCCTAACCCTAACCCTAACCTTAGCCCTAACCCTAACCCCTAACCCCTAACCGTAACGCTAACCCTAAGCCTAACCCCTAACCCCTAACCCCTAACCCTAACCATAACCCTAAACCCTAACCCTAACCCTAACCCTAACCCTAGCCCTAACCCTAGCCCTAAGTCGTACCCTAACCCTAATCCTAACCCTAACCCAACCTTAACCCTAAAACTAACCTTAGCCCTTAAAACTAACCTAATAGAAACCCTAACCCTAACTCCTAACCCTAAGCCTAACCTAACCCTAACCCTAACCCTAGCCGTAACCCTAACCCTAACCCTAACCCTAGCCCTAACCCTAACCCTAACCCTAACCCTAACCTTAGCCCTAACCCTAACCCCTAACCCCTAACCGTAACGCTAACCCTAAGCCTAACCCCTAACCCCTAACCCCTAACCCTAACCATAACCCTAAACCCTAACCCTAACCCTAACCCTAACCCTAGCCCTAACCCTAGCCCTAAGTCGTACCCTAACCCTAATCCTAACCCTAACCCAACCTTAACCCTAAAACTAACCTTAGCCCTTAAAACTAACCTAATAGAAACCCTAACCCTAACTCCTAACCCTAAGCCTAACCTAACCCTAACCCTAACCCTAGCCGTAACCCTAACCCTAACCCTAACCCTAGCCCTAACCCTAACCCTAACCCTAACCCTAACCTTAGCCCTAACCCTAACCCCTAACCCCTAACCGTAACGCTAACCCTAAGCCTAACCCCTAACCCCTAACCCCTAACCCTAACCATAACCCTAAACCCTAACCCTAACCCTAACCCTAACCCTAGCCCTAACCCTAGCCCTAAGTCGTACCCTAACCCTAATCCTAACCCTAACCCAACCTTAACCCTAAAACTAACCTTAGCCCTTAAAACTAACCTAATAGAAACCCTAACCCTAACTCCTAACCCTAAGCCTAACCTAACCCTAACCCTAACCCTAGCCGTAACCCTAACCCTAACCCTAACCCTAGCCCTAACCCTAACCCTAACCCTAACCCTAACCTTAGCCCTAACCCTAACCCCTAACCCCTAACCGTAACGCTAACCCTAAGCCTAACCCCTAACCCCTAACCCCTAACCCTAACCATAACCCTAAACCCTAACCCTAACCCTAACCCTAACCCTAGCCCTAACCCTAGCCCTAAGTCGTACCCTAACCCTAATCCTAACCCTAACCCAACCTTAACCCTAAAACTAACCTTAGCCCTTAAAACTAACCTAATAGAAACCCTAACCCTAACTCCTAACCCTAAGCCTAACCTAACCCTAACCCTAACCCTAGCCGTAACCCTAACCCTAACCCTAACCCTAGCCCTAACCCTAACCCTAACCCTAACCCTAACCTTAGCCCTAACCCTAACCCCTAACCCCTAACCGTAACGCTAACCCTAAGCCTAACCCCTAACCCCTAACCCCTAACCCTAACCATAACCCTAAACCCTAACCCTAACCCTAACCCTAACCCTAGCCCTAACCCTAGCCCTAAGTCGTACCCTAACCCTAATCCTAACCCTAACCCAACCTTAACCCTAAAACTAACCTTAGCCCTTAAAACTAACCTAATAGAAACCCTAACCCTAACTCCTAACCCTAAGCCTAACCTAACCCTAACCCTAACCCTAGCCGTAACCCTAACCCTAACCCTAACCCTAGCCCTAACCCTAACCCTAACCCTAACCCTAACCTTAGCCCTAACCCTAACCCCTAACCCCTAACCGTAACGCTAACCCTAAGCCTAACCCCTAACCCCTAACCCCTAACCCTAACCATAACCCTAAACCCTAACCCTAACCCTAACCCTAACCCTAGCCCTAACCCTAGCCCTAAGTCGTACCCTAACCCTAATCCTAACCCTAACCCAACCTTAACCCTAAAACTAACCTTAGCCCTTAAAACTAACCTAATAGAAACCCTAACCCTAACTCCTAACCCTAAGCCTAACCTAACCCTAACCCTAACCCTAGCCGTAACCCTAACCCTAACCCTAACCCTAGCCCTAACCCTAACCCTAACCCTAACCCTAACCTTAGCCCTAACCCTAACCCCTAACCCCTAACCGTAACGCTAACCCTAAGCCTAACCCCTAACCCCTAACCCCTAACCCTAACCATAACCCTAAACCCTAACCCTAACCCTAACCCTAACCCTAGCCCTAACCCTAGCCCTAAGTCGTACCCTAACCCTAATCCTAACCCTAACCCAACCTTAACCCTAAAACTAACCTTAGCCCTTAAAACTAACCTAATAGAAACCCTAACCCTAACTCCTAACCCTAAGCCTAACCTAACCCTAACCCTAACCCTAGCCGTAACCCTAACCCTAACCCTAACCTCTAGCCCTAACCCTAACCCTAACCCTAACCCTAACCTTAGCCCTAACCCTAACCCCTAACCCCTAACCGTAACGCTAACCCTAAGCCTAACCCCTAACCCCTAACCCCTAACCCTAACCATAACCCTAAACCCTAACCCTAACCCTAACCCTAACCCTAGCCCTAACCCTAGCCCTAAGTCGTACCCTAACCCTAATCCTAACCCTAACCCAACCTTAACCCTAAAACTAACCTTAGCCCTTAAAACTAACCTAATAGAAACCCTAACCCTAACTCCTAACCCTAAGCCTAACCTAACCCTAACCCTAACCCTAGCCGTAACCCTAACCCTAACCCTAACCCTAGCCCTAACCCTAACCCTAACCCTAACCCTAACCTTAGCCCTAACCCTAACCCCTAACCCCTAACCGTAACGCTAACCCTAAGCCTAACCCCTAACCCCTAACCCCTAACCCTAACCATAACCCTAAACCCTAACCCTAACCCTAACCCTAACCCTAGCCCTAACCCTAGCCCTAAGTCGTACCCTAACCCTAATCCTAACCCTAACCCAACCTTAACCCTAAAACTAACCTTAGCCCTTAAAACTAACCTAATAGAAACCCTAACCCTAACTCCTAACCCTAAGCCTAACCTAACCCTAACCCTAACCCTAGCCGTAACCCTAACCCTAACCCTAACCCTAGCCCTAACCCTAACCCTAACCCTAACCCTAACCTTAGCCCTAACCCTAACCCCTAACCCCTAACCGTAACGCTAACCCTAAGCCTAACCCCTAACCCCTAACCCCTAACCCTAACCATAACCCTAAACCCTAACCCTAACCCTAACCCTAACCCTAGCCCTAACCCTAGCCCTAAGTCGTACCCTAACCCTAATCCTAACCCTAACCCAACCTTAACCCTAAAACTAACCTTAGCCCTTAAAACTAACCTAATAGAAACCCTAACCCTAACTCCTAACCCTAAGCCTAACCTAACCCTAACCCTAACCCTAGCCGTAACCCTAACCCTAACCCTAACCCTAGCCCTAACCCTAACCCTAACCCTAACCCTAACCTTAGCCCTAACCCTAACCCCTAACCCCTAACCGTAACGCTAACCCTAAGCCTAACCCCTAACCCCTAACCCCTAACCCTAACCATAACCCTAAACCCTAACCCTAACCCTAACCCTAACCCTAGCCCTAACCCTAGCCCTAAGTCGTACCCTAACCCTAATCCTAACCCTAACCCAACCTTAACCCTAAAACTAACCTTAGCCCTTAAAACTAACCTAATAGAAACCCTAACCCTAACTCCTAACCCTAAGCCTAACCTAACCCTAACCCTAACCCTAGCCGTAACCCTAACCCTAACCCTAACCCTAGCCCTAACCCTAACCCTAACCCTAACCCTAACCTTAGCCCTAACCCTAACCCCTAACCCCTAACCGTAACGCTAACCCTAAGCCTAACCCCTAACCCCTAACCCCTAACCCTAACCATAACCCTAAACCCTAACCCTAACCCTAACCCTAACCCTAGCCCTAACCCTAGCCCTAAGTCGTACCCTAACCCTAATCCTAACCCTAACCCAACCTTAACCCTAAAACTAACCTTAGCCCTTAAAACTAACCTAATAGAAACCCTAACCCTAACTCCTAACCCTAAGCCTAACCTAACCCTAACCCTAACCCTAGCCGTAACCCTAACCCTAACCCTAACCCTAGCCCTAACCCTAACCCTAACCCTAACCCTAACCTTAGCCCTAACCCTAACCCCTAACCCCTAACCGTAACGCTAACCCTAAGCCTAACCCCTAACCCCTAACCCCTAACCCTAACCATAACCCTAAACCCTAACCCTAACCCTAACCCTAACCCTAGCCCTAACCCTAGCCCTAAGTCGTACCCTAACCCTAATCCTAACCCTAACCCAACCTTAACCCTAAAACTAACCTTAGCCCTTAAAACTAACCTAATAGAAACCCTAACCCTAACTCCTAACCCTAAGCCTAACCTAACCCTAACCCTAACCCTAGCCGTAACCCTAACCCTAACCCTAACCCTAGCCCTAACCCTAACCCTAACCCTAACCCTAACCTTAGCCCTAACCCTAACCCCTAACCCCTAACCGTAACGCTAACCCTAAGCCTAACCCCTAACCCCTAACCCCTAACCCTAACCATAACCCTAAACCCTAACCCTAACCCTAACCCTAACCCTAGCCCTAACCCTAGCCCTAAGTCGTACCCTAACCCTAATCCTAACCCTAACCCAACCTTAACCCTAAAACTAACCTTAGCCCTTAAAACTAACCTAATAGAAACCCTAACCCTAACTCCTAACCCTAAGCCTAACCTAACCCTAACCCTAACCCTAGCCGTAACCCTAACCCTAACCCTAACCCTAGCCCTAACCCTAACCCTAACCCTAACCCTAACCTTAGCCCTAACCCTAACCCCTAACCCCTAACCGTAACGCTAACCCTAAGCCTAACCCCTAACCCCTAACCCCTAACCCTAACCATAACCCTAAACCCTAACCCTAACCCTAACCCTAACCCTAGCCCTAACCCTAGCCCTAAGTCGTACCCTAACCCTAATCCTAACCCTAACCCAACCTTAACCCTAAAACTAACCTTAGCCCTTAAAACTAACCTAATAGAAACCCTAACCCTAACTCCTAACCCTAAGCCTAACCTAACCCTAACCCTAACCCTAGCCGTAACCCTAACCCTAACCCTAACCCTAGCCCTAACCCTAACCCTAACCCTAACCCTAACCTTAGCCCTAACCCTAACCCCTAACCCCTAACCGTAACGCTAACCCTAAGCCTAACCCCTAACCCCTAACCCCTAACCCTAACCATAACCCTAAACCCTAACCCTAACCCTAACCCTAACCCTAGCCCTAACCCTAGCCCTAAGTCGTACCCTAACCCTAATCCTAACCCTAACCCAACCTTAACCCTAAAACTAACCTTAGCCCTTAAAACTAACCTAATAGAAACCCTAACCCTAACTCCTAACCCTAAGCCTAACCTAACCCTAACCCTAACCCTAGCCGTAACCCTAACCCTAACCCTAACCCTAGCCCTAACCCTAACCCTAACCCTAACCCTAACCTTAGCCCTAACCCTAACCCCTAACCCCTAACCGTAACGCTAACCCTAAGCCTAACCCCTAACCCCTAACCCCTAACCCTAACCATAACCCTAAACCCTAACCCTAACCCTAACCCTAACCCTAGCCCTAACCCTAGCCCTAAGTCGTACCCTAACCCTAATCCTAACCCTAACCCAACCTTAACCCTAAAACTAACCTTAGCCCTTAAAACTAACCTAATAGAAACCCTAACCCTAACTCCTAACCCTAAGCCTAACCTAACCCTAACCCTAACCCTAGCCGTAACCCTAACCCTAACCCTAACCCTAGCCCTAACCCTAACCCTAACCCTAACCCTAACCTTAGCCCTAACCCTAACCCCTAACCCCTAACCGTAACGCTAACCCTAAGCCTAACCCCTAACCCCTAACCCCTAACCCTAACCATAACCCTAAACCCTAACCCTAACCCTAACCCTAACCCTAGCCCTAACCCTAGCCCTAAGTCGTACCCTAACCCTAATCCTAACCCTAACCCAACCTTAACCCTAAAACTAACCTTAGCCCTTAAAACTAACCTAATAGAAACCCTAACCCTAACTCCTAACCCTAAGCCTAACCTAACCCTAACCCTAACCCTAGCCGTAACCCTAACCCTAACCCTAACCCTAGCCCTAACCCTAACCCTAACCCTAACCCTAACCTTAGCCCTAACCCTAACCCCTAACCCCTAACCGTAACGCTAACCCTAAGCCTAACCCCTAACCCCTAACCCCTAACCCTAACCATAACCCTAAACCCTAACCCTAACCCTAACCCTAACCCTAGCCCTAACCCTAGCCCTAAGTCGTACCCTAACCCTAATCCTAACCCTAACCCAACCTTAACCCTAAAACTAACCTTAGCCCTTAAAACTAACCTAATAGAAACCCTAACCCTAACTCCTAACCCTAAGCCTAACCTAACCCTAACCCTAACCCTAGCCGTAACCCTAACCCTAACCCTAACCCTAGCCCTAACCCTAACCCTAACCCTAACCCTAACCTTAGCCCTAACCCTAACCCCTAACCCCTAACCGTAACGCTAACCCTAAGCCTAACCCCTAACCCCTAACCCCTAACCCTAACCATAACCCTAAACCCTAACCCTAACCCTAACCCTAACCCTAGCCCTAACCCTAGCCCTAAGTCGTACCCTAACCCTAATCCTAACCCTAACCCAACCTTAACCCTAAAACTAACCTTAGCCCTTAAAACTAACCTAATAGAAACCCTAACCCTAACTCCTAACCCTAAGCCTAACCTAACCCTAACCCTAACCCTAGCCGTAACCCTAACCCTAACCCTAACCCTAGCCCTAACCCTAACCCTAACCCTAACCCTAACCTTAGCCCTAACCCTAACCCCTAACCCCTAACCGTAACGCTAACCCTAAGCCTAACCCCTAACCCCTAACCCCTAACCCTAACCATAACCCTAAACCCTAACCCTAACCCTAACCCTAACCCTAGCCCTAACCCTAGCCCTAAGTCGTACCCTAACCCTAATCCTAACCCTAACCCAACCTTAACCCTAAAACTAACCTTAGCCCTTAAAACTAACCTAATAGAAACCCTAACCCTAACTCCTAACCCTAAGCCTAACCTAACCCTAACCCTAACCCTAGCCGTAACCCTAACCCTAACCCTAACCCTAGCCCTAACCCTAACCCTAACCCTAACCCTAACCTTAGCCCTAACCCTAACCCCTAACCCCTAACCGTAACGCTAACCCTAAGCCTAACCCCTAACCCCTAACCCCTAACCCTAACCATAACCCTAAACCCTAACCCTAACCCTAACCCTAACCCTAGCCCTAACCCTAGCCCTAAGTCGTACCCTAACCCTAATCCTAACCCTAACCCAACCTTAACCCTAAAACTAACCTTAGCCCTTAAAACTAACCTAATAGAAACCCTAACCCTAACTCCTAACCCTAAGCCTAACCTAACCCTAACCCTAACCCTAGCCGTAACCCTAACCCTAACCCTAACCCTAGCCCTAACCCTAACCCTAACCCTAACCCTAACCTTAGCCCTAACCCTAACCCCTAACCCCTAACCGTAACGCTAACCCTAAGCCTAACCCCTAACCCCTAACCCCTAACCCTAACCATAACCCTAAACCCTAACCCTAACCCTAACCCTAACCCTAGCCCTAACCCTAGCCCTAAGTCGTACCCTAACCCTAATCCTAACCCTAACCCAACCTTAACCCTAAAACTAACCTTAGCCCTTAAAACTAACCTAATAGAAACCCTAACCCTAACTCCTAACCCTAAGCCTAACCTAACCCTAACCCTAACCCTAGCCGTAACCCTAACCCTAACCCTAACCCTAGCCCTAACCCTAACCCTAACCCTAACCCTAACCTTAGCCCTAACCCTAACCCCTAACCCCTAACCGTAACGCTAACCCTAAGCCTAACCCCTAACCCCTAACCCCTAACCCTAACCATAACCCTAAACCCTAACCCTAACCCTAACCCTAACCCTAGCCCTAACCCTAGCCCTAAGTCGTACCCTAACCCTAATCCTAACCCTAACCCAACCTTAACCCTAAAACTAACCTTAGCCCTTAAAACTAACCTAATAGAAACCCTAACCCTAACTCCTAACCCTAAGCCTAACCTAACCCTAACCCTAACCCTAGCCGTAACCCTAACCCTAACCCTAACCCTAGCCCTAACCCTAACCCTAACCCTAACCCTAACCTTAGCCCTAACCCTAACCCCTAACCCCTAACCGTAACGCTAACCCTAAGCCTAACCCCTAACCCCTAACCCCTAACCCTAACCATAACCCTAAACCCTAACCCTAACCCTAACCCTAACCCTAGCCCTAACCCTAGCCCTAAGTCGTACCCTAACCCTAATCCTAACCCTAACCCAACCTTAACCCTAAAACTAACCTTAGCCCTTAAAACTAACCTAATAGAAACCCTAACCCTAACTCCTAACCCTAAGCCTAACCTAACCCTAACCCTAACCCTAGCCGTAACCCTAACCCTAACCCTAACCCTAGCCCTAACCCTAACCCTAACCCTAACCCTAACCTTAGCCCTAACCCTAACCCCTAACCCCTAACCGTAACGCTAACCCTAAGCCTAACCCCTAACCCCTAACCCCTAACCCTAACCATAACCCTAAACCCTAACCCTAACCCTAACCCTAACCCTAGCCCTAACCCTAGCCCTAAGTCGTACCCTAACCCTAATCCTAACCCTAACCCAACCTTAACCCTAAAACTAACCTTAGCCCTTAAAACTAACCTAATAGAAACCCTAACCCTAACTCCTAACCCTAAGCCTAACCTAACCCTAACCCTAACCCTAGCCGTAACCCTAACCCTAACCCTAACCCTAGCCCTAACCCTAACCCTAACCCTAACCCTAACCTTAGCCCTAACCCTAACCCCTAACCCCTAACCGTAACGCTAACCCTAAGCCTAACCCCTAACCCCTAACCCCTAACCCTAACCATAACCCTAAACCCTAACCCTAACCCTAACCCTAACCCTAGCCCTAACCCTAGCCCTAAGTCGTACCCTAACCCTAATCCTAACCCTAACCCAACCTTAACCCTAAAACTAACCTTAGCCCTTAAAACTAACCTAATAGAAACCCTAACCCTAACTCCTAACCCTAAGCCTAACCTAACCCTAACCCTAACCCTAGCCGTAACCCTAACCCTAACCCTAACCCTAGCCCTAACCCTAACCCTAACCCTAACCCTAACCTTAGCCCTAACCCTAACCCCTAACCCCTAACCGTAACGCTAACCCTAAGCCTAACCCCTAACCCCTAACCCCTAACCCTAACCATAACCCTAAACCCTAACCCTAACCCTAACCCTAACCCTAGCCCTAACCCTAGCCCTAAGTCGTACCCTAACCCTAATCCTAACCCTAACCCAACCTTAACCCTAAAACTAACCTTAGCCCTTAAAACTAACCTAATAGAAACCCTAACCCTAACTCCTAACCCTAAGCCTAACCTAACCCTAACCCTAACCCTAGCCGTAACCCTAACCCTAACCCTAACCCTAGCCCTAACCCTAACCCTAACCCTAACCCTAACCTTAGCCCTAACCCTAACCCCTAACCCCTAACCGTAACGCTAACCCTAAGCCTAACCCCTAACCCCTAACCCCTAACCCTAACCATAACCCTAAACCCTAACCCTAACCCTAACCCTAACCCTAGCCCTAACCCTAGCCCTAAGTCGTACCCTAACCCTAATCCTAACCCTAACCCAACCTTAACCCTAAAACTAACCTTAGCCCTTAAAACTAACCTAATAGAAACCCTAACCCTAACTCCTAACCCTAAGCCTAACCTAACCCTAACCCTAACCCTAGCCGTAACCCTAACCCTAACCCTAACCCTAGCCCTAACCCTAACCCTAACCCTAACCCTAACCTTAGCCCTAACCCTAACCCCTAACCCCTAACCGTAACGCTAACCCTAAGCCTAACCCCTAACCCCTAACCCCTAACCCTAACCATAACCCTAAACCCTAACCCTAACCCTAACCCTAACCCTAGCCCTAACCCTAGCCCTAAGTCGTACCCTAACCCTAATCCTAACCCTAACCCAACCTTAACCCTAAAACTAACCTTAGCCCTTAAAACTAACCTAATAGAAACCCTAACCCTAACTCCTAACCCTAAGCCTAACCTAACCCTAACCCTAACCCTAGCCGTAACCCTAACCCTAACCCTAACCCTAGCCCTAACCCTAACCCTAACCCTAACCCTAACCTTAGCCCTAACCCTAACCCCTAACCCCTAACCGTAACGCTAACCCTAAGCCTAACCCCTAACCCCTAACCCCTAACCCTAACCATAACCCTAAACCCTAACCCTAACCCTAACCCTAACCCTAGCCCTAACCCTAGCCCTAAGTCGTACCCTAACCCTAATCCTAACCCTAACCCAACCTTAACCCTAAAACTAACCTTAGCCCTTAAAACTAACCTAATAGAAACCCTAACCCTAACTCCTAACCCTAAGCCTAACCTAACCCTAACCCTAACCCTAGCCGTAACCCTAACCCTAACCCTAACCCTAGCCCTAACCCTAACCCTAACCCTAACCCTAACCTTAGCCCTAACCCTAACCCCTAACCCCTAACCGTAACGCTAACCCTAAGCCTAACCCCTAACCCCTAACCCCTAACCCTAACCATAACCCTAAACCCTAACCCTAACCCTAACCCTAACCCTAGCCCTAACCCTAGCCCTAAGTCGTACCCTAACCCTAATCCTAACCCTAACCCAACCTTAACCCTAAAACTAACCTTAGCCCTTAAAACTAACCTAATAGAAACCCTAACCCTAACTCCTAACCCTAAGCCTAACCTAACCCTAACCCTAACCCTAGCCGTAACCCTAACCCTAACCCTAACCCTAGCCCTAACCCTAACCCTAACCCTAACCCTAACCTTAGCCCTAACCCTAACCCCTAACCCCTAACCGTAACGCTAACCCTAAGCCTAACCCCTAACCCCTAACCCCTAACCCTAACCATAACCCTAAACCCTAACCCTAACCCTAACCCTAACCCTAGCCCTAACCCTAGCCCTAAGTCGTACCCTAACCCTAATCCTAACCCTAACCCAACCTTAACCCTAAAACTAACCTTAGCCCTTAAAACTAACCTAATAGAAACCCTAACCCTAACTCCTAACCCTAACCCTAACCTAACCCTAACCCTAACCCTAGCCGTAACCCTAACCCTAACCCTAACCCTAGCCCTAACCCTAACCCTAACCCTAACCCTAACCTTAGCCCTAACCCTAACCCCTAACCCCTAACCGTAACGCTAACCCTAAGCCTAACCCCTAACCCCTAACCCCTAACCCTAACCATAACCCTAAACCCTAACCCTAACCCTAACCCTAACCCTAGCCCTAACCCTAGCCCTAAGTCGTACCCTAACCCTAATCCTAACCCTAACCCAACCTTAACCCTAAAACTAACCTTAGCCCTTAAAACTAACCTAATAGAAACCCTAACCCTAACTCCTAACCCTAAGCCTAACCTAACCCTAACCCTAACCCTAGCCGTAACCCTAACCCTAACCCTAACCCTAGCCCTAACCCTAACCCTAACCCTAACCCTAACCTTAGCCCTAACCCTAACCCCTAACCCCTAACCGTAACGCTAACCCTAAGCCTAACCCCTAACCCCTAACCCCTAACCCTAACCATAACCCTAAACCCTAACCCTAACCCTAACCCTAACCCTAGCCCTAACCCTAGCCCTAAGTCGTACCCTAACCCTAATCCTAACCCTAACCCAACCTTAACCCTAAAACTAACCTTAGCCCTTAAAACTAACCTAATAGAAACCCTAACCCTAACTCCTAACCCTAAGCCTAACCTAACCCTAACCCTAACCCTAGCCGTAACCCTAACCCTAACCCTAACCCTAGCCCTAACCCTAACCCTAACCCTAACCCTAACCTTAGCCCTAACCCTAACCCCTAACCCCTAACCGTAACGCTAACCCTAAGCCTAACCCCTAACCCCTAACCCCTAACCCTAACCATAACCCTAAACCCTAACCCTAACCCTAACCCTAACCCTAGCCCTAACCCTAGCCCTAAGTCGTACCCTAACCCTAATCCTAACCCTAACCCAACCTTAACCCTAAAACTAACCTTAGCCCTTAAAACTAACCTAATAGAAACCCTAACCCTAACTCCTAACCCTAAGCCTAACCTAACCCTAACCCTAACCCTAGCCGTAACCCTAACCCTAACCCTAACCCTAGCCCTAACCCTAACCCTAACCCTAACCCTAACCTTAGCCCTAACCCTAACCCCTAACCCCTAACCGTAACGCTAACCCTAAGCCTAACCCCTAACCCCTAACCCCTAACCCTAACCATAACCCTAAACCCTAACCCTAACCCTAACCCTAACCCTAGCCCTAACCCTAGCCCTAAGTCGTACCCTAACCCTAATCCTAACCCTAACCCAACCTTAACCCTAAAACTAACCTTAGCCCTTAAAACTAACCTAATAGAAACCCTAACCCTAACTCCTAACCCTAAGCCTAACCTAACCCTAACCCTAACCCTAGCCGTAACCCTAACCCTAACCCTAACCCTAGCCCTAACCCTAACCCTAACCCTAACCCTAACCTTAGCCCTAACCCTAACCCCTAACCCCTAACCGTAACGCTAACCCTAAGCCTAACCCCTAACCCCTAACCCCTAACCCTAACCATAACCCTAAACCCTAACCCTAACCCTAACCCTAACCCTAGCCCTAACCCTAGCCCTAAGTCGTACCCTAACCCTAATCCTAACCCTAACCCAACCTTAACCCTAAAACTAACCTTAGCCCTTAAAACTAACCTAATAGAAACCCTAACCCTAACTCCTAACCCTAAGCCTAACCTAACCCTAACCCTAACCCTAGCCGTAACCCTAACCCTAACCCTAACCCTAGCCCTAACCCTAACCCTAACCCTAACCCTAACCTTAGCCCTAACCCTAACCCCTAACCCCTAACCGTAACGCTAACCCTAAGCCTAACCCCTAACCCCTAACCCCTAACCCTAACCATAACCCTAAACCCTAACCCTAACCCTAACCCTAACCCTAGCCCTAACCCTAGCCCTAAGTCGTACCCTAACCCTAATCCTAACCCTAACCCAACCTTAACCCTAAAACTAACCTTAGCCCTTAAAACTAACCTAATAGAAACCCTAACCCTAACTCCTAACCCTAAGCCTAACCTAACCCTAACCCTAACCCTAGCCGTAACCCTAACCCTAACCCTAACCCTAGCCCTAACCCTAACCCTAACCCTAACCCTAACCTTAGCCCTAACCCTAACCCCTAACCCCTAACCGTAACGCTAACCCTAAGCCTAACCCCTAACCCCTAACCCCTAACCCTAACCATAACCCTAAACCCTAACCCTAACCCTAACCCTAACCCTAGCCCTAACCCTAGCCCTAAGTCGTACCCTAACCCTAATCCTAACCCTAACCCAACCTTAACCCTAAAACTAACCTTAGCCCTTAAAACTAACCTAATAGAAACCCTAACCCTAACTCCTAACCCTAAGCCTAACCTAACCCTAACCCTAACCCTAGCCGTAACCCTAACCCTAACCCTAACCCTAGCCCTAACCCTAACCCTAACCCTAACCCTAACCTTAGCCCTAACCCTAACCCCTAACCCCTAACCGTAACGCTAACCCTAAGCCTAACCCCTAACCCCTAACCCCTAACCCTAACCATAACCCTAAACCCTAACCCTAACCCTAACCCTAACCCTAGCCCTAACCCTAGCCCTAAGTCGTACCCTAACCCTAATCCTAACCCTAACCCAACCTTAACCCTAAAACTAACCTTAGCCCTTAAAACTAACCTAATAGAAACCCTAACCCTAACTCCTAACCCTAAGCCTAACCTAACCCTAACCCTAACCCTAGCCGTAACCCTAACCCTAACCCTAACCCTAGCCCTAACCCTAACCCTAACCCTAACCCTAACCTTAGCCCTAACCCTAACCCCTAACCCCTAACCGTAACGCTAACCCTAAGCCTAACCCCTAACCCCTAACCCCTAACCCTAACCATAACCCTAAACCCTAACCCTAACCCTAACCCTAACCCTAGCCCTAACCCTAGCCCTAAGTCGTACCCTAACCCTAATCCTAACCCTAACCCAACCTTAACCCTAAAACTAACCTTAGCCCTTAAAACTAACCTAATAGAAACCCTAACCCTAACTCCTAACCCTAAGCCTAACCTAACCCTAACCCTAACCCTAGCCGTAACCCTAACCCTAACCCTAACCCTAGCCCTAACCCTAACCCTAACCCTAACCCTAACCTTAGCCCTAACCCTAACCCCTAACCCCTAACCGTAACGCTAACCCTAAGCCTAACCCCTAACCCCTAACCCCTAACCCTAACCATAACCCTAAACCCTAACCCTAACCCTAACCCTAACCCTAGCCCTAACCCTAGCCCTAAGTCGTACCCTAACCCTAATCCTAACCCTAACCCAACCTTAACCCTAAAACTAACCTTAGCCCTTAAAACTAACCTAATAGAAACCCTAACCCTAACTCCTAACCCTAAGCCTAACCTAACCCTAACCCTAACCCTAGCCGTAACCCTAACCCTAACCCTAACCCTAGCCCTAACCCTAACCCTAACCCTAACCCTAACCTTAGCCCTAACCCTAACCCCTAACCCCTAACCGTAACGCTAACCCTAAGCCTAACCCCTAACCCCTAACCCCTAACCCTAACCATAACCCTAAACCCTAACCCTAACCCTAACCCTAACCCTAGCCCTAACCCTAGCCCTAAGTCGTACCCTAACCCTAATCCTAACCCTAACCCAACCTTAACCCTAAAACTAACCTTAGCCCTTAAAACTAACCTAATAGAAACCCTAACCCTAACTCCTAACCCTAAGCCTAACCTAACCCTAACCCTAACCCTAGCCGTAACCCTAACCCTAACCCTAACCCTAGCCCTAACCCTAACCCTAACCCTAACCCTAACCTTAGCCCTAACCCTAACCCCTAACCCCTAACCGTAACGCTAACCCTAAGCCTAACCCCTAACCCCTAACCCCTAACCCTAACCATAACCCTAAACCCTAACCCTAACCCTAACCCTAACCCTAGCCCTAACCCTAGCCCTAAGTCGTACCCTAACCCTAATCCTAACCCTAACCCAACCTTAACCCTAAAACTAACCTTAGCCCTTAAAACTAACCTAATAGAAACCCTAACCCTAACTCCTAACCCTAAGCCTAACCTAACCCTAACCCTAACCCTAGCCGTAACCCTAACCCTAACCCTAACCCTAGCCCTAACCCTAACCCTAACCCTAACCCTAACCTTAGCCCTAACCCTAACCCCTAACCCCTAACCGTAACGCTAACCCTAAGCCTAACCCCTAACCCCTAACCCCTAACCCTAACCATAACCCTAAACCCTAACCCTAACCCTAACCCTAACCCTAGCCCTAACCCTAGCCCTAAGTCGTACCCTAACCCTAATCCTAACCCTAACCCAACCTTAACCCTAAAACTAACCTTAGCCCTTAAAACTAACCTAATAGAAACCCTAACCCTAACTCCTAACCCTAAGCCTAACCTAACCCTAACCCTAACCCTAGCCGTAACCCTAACCCTAACCCTAACCCTAGCCCTAACCCTAACCCTAACCCTAACCCTAACCTTAGCCCTAACCCTAACCCCTAACCCCTAACCGTAACGCTAACCCTAAGCCTAACCCCTAACCCCTAACCCCTAACCCTAACCATAACCCTAAACCCTAACCCTAACCCTAACCCTAACCCTAGCCCTAACCCTAGCCCTAAGTCGTACCCTAACCCTAATCCTAACCCTAACCCAACCTTAACCCTAAAACTAACCTTAGCCCTTAAAACTAACCTAATAGAAACCCTAACCCTAACTCCTAACCCTAAGCCTAACCTAACCCTAACCCTAACCCTAGCCGTAACCCTAACCCTAACCCTAACCCTAGCCCTAACCCTAACCCTAACCCTAACCCTAACCTTAGCCCTAACCCTAACCCCTAACCCCTAACCGTAACGCTAACCCTAAGCCTAACCCCTAACCCCTAACCCCTAACCCTAACCATAACCCTAAACCCTAACCCTAACCCTAACCCTAACCCTAGCCCTAACCCTAGCCCTAAGTCGTACCCTAACCCTAATCCTAACCCTAACCCAACCTTAACCCTAAAACTAACCTTAGCCCTTAAAACTAACCTAATAGAAACCCTAACCCTAACTCCTAACCCTAAGCCTAACCTAACCCTAACCCTAACCCTAGCCGTAACCCTAACCCTAACCCTAACCCTAGCCCTAACCCTAACCCTAACCCTAACCCTAACCTTAGCCCTAACCCTAACCCCTAACCCCTAACCGTAACGCTAACCCTAAGCCTAACCCCTAACCCCTAACCCCTAACCCTAACCATAACCCTAAACCCTAACCCTAACCCTAACCCTAACCCTAGCCCTAACCCTAGCCCTAAGTCGTACCCTAACCCTAATCCTAACCCTAACCCAACCTTAACCCTAAAACTAACCTTAGCCCTTAAAACTAACCTAATAGAAACCCTAACCCTAACTCCTAACCCTAAGCCTAACCTAACCCTAACCCTAACCCTAGCCGTAACCCTAACCCTAACCCTAACCCTAGCCCTAACCCTAACCCTAACCCTAACCCTAACCTTAGCCCTAACCCTAACCCCTAACCCCTAACCGTAACGCTAACCCTAAGCCTAACCCCTAACCCCTAACCCCTAACCCTAACCATAACCCTAAACCCTAACCCTAACCCTAACCCTAACCCTAGCCCTAACCCTAGCCCTAAGTCGTACCCTAACCCTAATCCTAACCCTAACCCAACCTTAACCCTAAAACTAACCTTAGCCCTTAAAACTAACCTAATAGAAACCCTAACCCTAACTCCTAACCCTAAGCCTAACCTAACCCTAACCCTAACCCTAGCCGTAACCCTAACCCTAACCCTAACCCTAGCCCTAACCCTAACCCTAACCCTAACCCTAACCTTAGCCCTAACCCTAACCCCTAACCCCTAACCGTAACGCTAACCCTAAGCCTAACCCCTAACCCCTAACCCCTAACCCTAACCATAACCCTAAACCCTAACCCTAACCCTAACCCTAACCCTAGCCCTAACCCTAGCCCTAAGTCGTACCCTAACCCTAATCCTAACCCTAACCCAACCTTAACCCTAAAACTAACCTTAGCCCTTAAAACTAACCTAATAGAAACCCTAACCCTAACTCCTAACCCTAAGCCTAACCTAACCCTAACCCTAACCCTAGCCGTAACCCTAACCCTAACCCTAACCCTAGCCCTAACCCTAACCCTAACCCTAACCCTAACCTTAGCCCTAACCCTAACCCCTAACCCCTAACCGTAACGCTAACCCTAAGCCTAACCCCTAACCCCTAACCCCTAACCCTAACCATAACCCTAAACCCTAACCCTAACCCTAACCCTAACCCTAGCCCTAACCCTAGCCCTAAGTCGTACCCTAACCCTAATCCTAACCCTAACCCAACCTTAACCCTAAAACTAACCTTAGCCCTTAAAACTAACCTAATAGAAACCCTAACCCTAACTCCTAACCCTAAGCCTAACCTAACCCTAACCCTAACCCTAGCCGTAACCCTAACCCTAACCCTAACCCTAGCCCTAACCCTAACCCTAACCCTAACCCTAACCTTAGCCCTAACCCTAACCCCTAACCCCTAACCGTAACGCTAACCCTAAGCCTAACCCCTAACCCCTAACCCCTAACCCTAACCATAACCCTAAACCCTAACCCTAACCCTAACCCTAACCCTAGCCCTAACCCTAGCCCTAAGTCGTACCCTAACCCTAATCCTAACCCTAACCCAACCTTAACCCTAAAACTAACCTTAGCCCTTAAAACTAACCTAATAGAAACCCTAACCCTAACTCCTAACCCTAAGCCTAACCTAACCCTAACCCTAACCCTAGCCGTAACCCTAACCCTAACCCTAACCCTAGCCCTAACCCTAACCCTAACCCTAACCCTAACCTTAGCCCTAACCCTAACCCCTAACCCCTAACCGAACCCTAAGCCTAACCCCTAACCCCTAACCCCTAACCCTAACCATAACCCTAAACCCTAACCCTAACCCTAACCCTAACCCTAGCCCTAACCCTAGCCCTAAGTCGTACCCTAACCCTAATCCTAACCCTAACCCAACCTTAACCCTAAAACTAACCTTAGCCCTTAAAACTAACCTAATAGAAACCCTAACCCTAACTCCTAACCCTAAGCCTAACCTAACCCTAACCCTAACCCTAGCCGTAACCCTAACCCTAACCCTAACCCTAGCCCTAACCCTAACCCTAACCCTAACCCTAACCTTAGCCCTAACCCTAACCCCTAACCCCTAACCGTAACGCTAACCCTAAGCCTAACCCCTAACCCCTAACCCCTAACCCTAACCATAACCCTAAACCCTAACCCTAACCCTAACCCTAACCCTAGCCCTAACCCTAGCCCTAAGTCGTACCCTAACCCTAATCCTAACCCTAACCCAACCTTAACCCTAAAACTAACCTTAGCCCTTAAAACTAACCTAATAGAAACCCTAACCCTAACTCCTAACCCTAAGCCTAACCTAACCCTAACCCTAACCCTAGCCGTAACCCTAACCCTAACCCTAACCCTAGCCCTAACCCTAACCCTAACCCTAACCCTAACCTTAGCCCTAACCCTAACCCCTAACCCCTAACCGTAACGCTAACCCTAAGCCTAACCCCTAACCCCTAACCCCTAACCCTAACCATAACCCTAAACCCTAACCCTAACCCTAACCCTAACCCTAGCCCTAACCCTAGCCCTAAGTCGTACCCTAACCCTAATCCTAACCCTAACCCAACCTTAACCCTAAAACTAACCTTAGCCCTTAAAACTAACCTAATAGAAACCCTAACCCTAACTCCTAACCCTAAGCCTAACCTAACCCTAACCCTAACCCTAGCCGTAACCCTAACCCTAACCCTAACCCTAGCCCTAACCCTAACCCTAACCCTAACCCTAACCTTAGCCCTAACCCTAACCCCTAACCCCTAACCGTAACGCTAACCCTAAGCCTAACCCCTAACCCCTAACCCCTAACCCTAACCATAACCCTAAACCCTAACCCTAACCCTAACCCTAACCCTAGCCCTAACCCTAGCCCTAAGTCGTACCCTAACCCTAATCCTAACCCTAACCCAACCTTAACCCTAAAACTAACCTTAGCCCTTAAAACTAACCTAATAGAAACCCTAACCCTAACTCCTAACCCTAAGCCTAACCTAACCCTAACCCTAACCCTAGCCGTAACCCTAACCCTAACCCTAACCCTAGCCCTAACCCTAACCCTAACCCTAACCCTAACCTTAGCCCTAACCCTAACCCCTAACCCCTAACCGTAACGCTAACCCTAAGCCTAACCCCTAACCCCTAACCCCTAACCCTAACCATAACCCTAAACCCTAACCCTAACCCTAACCCTAACCCTAGCCCTAACCCTAGCCCTAAGTCGTACCCTAACCCTAATCCTAACCCTAACCCAACCTTAACCCTAAAACTAACCTTAGCCCTTAAAACTAACCTAATAGAAACCCTAACCCTAACTCCTAACCCTAAGCCTAACCTAACCCTAACCCTAACCCTAGCCGTAACCCTAACCCTAACCCTAACCCTAGCCCTAACCCTAACCCTAACCCTAACCCTAACCTTAGCCCTAGCCCTAACCCTAACCCCTAACCCCTAACCGTAACGCTAACCCTAAGCCTAACCCCTAACCCCTAACCCCTAACCCTAACCATAACCCTAAACCCTAACCCTAACCCTAACCCTAACCCTAGCCCTAACCCTAGCCCTAAGTCGTACCCTAACCCTAATCCTAACCCTAACCCAACCTTAACCCTAAAACTAACCTTAGCCCTTAAAACTAACCTAATAGAAACCCTAACCCTAACTCCTAACCCTAAGCCTAACCTAACCCTAACCCTAACCCTAGCCGTAACCCTAACCCTAACCCTAACCCTAGCCCTAACCCTAACCCTAACCCTAACCCTAACCTTAGCCCTAACCCTAACCCCTAACCCCTAACCGTAACGCTAACCCTAAGCCTAACCCCTAACCCCTAACCCCTAACCCTAACCATAACCCTAAACCCTAACCCTAACCCTAACCCTAACCCTAGCCCTAACCCTAGCCCTAAGTCGTACCCTAACCCTAATCCTAACCCTAACCCAACCTTAACCCTAAAACTAACCTTAGCCCTTAAAACTAACCTAATAGAAACCCTAACCCTAACTCCTAACCCTAAGCCTAACCTAACCCTAACCCTAACCCTAGCCGTAACCCTAACCCTAACCCTAACCCTAGCCCTAACCCTAACCCTAACCCTAACCCTAACCTTAGCCCTAACCCTAACCCCTAACCCCTAACCGTAACGCTAACCCTAAGCCTAACCCCTAACCCCTAACCCCTAACCCTAACCATAACCCTAAACCGTAACCCTAACCCTAACCCTAACCCTAGCCCTAACCCTAGCCCTAAGTCGTACCCTAACCCTAATCCTAACCCTAACCCAACCTTAACCCTAAAACTAACCTTAGCCCTTAAAACTAACCTAATAGAAACCCTAACCCTAACTCCTAACCCTAAGCCTAACCTAACCCTAACCCTAACCCTAGCCGTAACCCTAACCCTAACCCTAACCCTAGCCCTAACCCTAACCCTAACCCTAACCCTAACCTTAGCCCTAACCCTAACCCCTAACCCCTAACCGTAACCCTAAGCCTAACCCCTAACCCCTAACCCCTAACCCTAACCATAACCCTAAACCCTAACCCTAACCCTAACCCTAACCCTAGCCCTAACCCTAGCCCTAAGTCGTACCCTAACCCTAATCCTAACCCTAACCCAACCTTAACCCTAAAACTAACCTTAGCCCTTAAAACTAACCTAATAGAAACCCTAACCCTAACTCCTAACCCTAAGCCTAACCTAACCCTAACCCTAACCCTAGCCGTAACCCTAACCCTAACCCTAACCCTAGCCCTAACCCTAACCCTAACCCTAACCCTAACCTTAGCCCTAACCCTAACCCCTAACCCCTAACCGTAACGCTAACCCTAAGCCTAACCCCTAACCCCTAACCCCTAACCCTAACCATAACCCTAAACCCTAACCCTAACCCTAACCCTAACCCTAGCCCTAACCCTAGCCCTAAGTCGTACCCTAACCCTAATCCTAACCCTAACCCAACCTTAACCCTAAAACTAACCTTAGCCCTTAAAACTAACCTAATAGAAACCCTAACCCTAACTCCTAACCCTAAGCCTAACCTAACCCTAACCCTAACCCTAGCCGTAACCCTAACCCTAACCCTAACCCTAGCCCTAACCCTAACCCTAACCCTAACCCTAACCTTAGCCCTAACCCTAACCCCTAACCCCTAACCGTAACGCTAACCCTAAGCCTAACCCCTAACCCCTAACCCCTAACCCTAACCATAACCCTAAACCCTAACCCTAACCCTAACCCTAACCCTAGCCCTAACCCTAGCCCTAAGTCGTACCCTAACCCTAATCCTAACCCTAACCCAACCTTAACCCTAAAACTAACCTTAGCCCTTAAAACTAACCTAATAGAAACCCTAACCCTAACTCCTAACCCTAAGCCTAACCTAACCCTAACCCTAACCCTAGCCGTAACCCTAACCCTAACCCTAACCCTAGCCCTAACCCTAACCCTAACCCTAACCCTAACCTTAGCCCTAACCCTAACCCCTAACCCCTAACCGTAACGCTAACCCTAAGCCTAACCCCTAACCCCTAACCCCTAACCCTAACCATAACCCTAAACCCTAACCCTAACCCTAACCCTAACCCTAGCCCTAACCCTAGCCCTAAGTCGTACCCTAACCCTAATCCTAACCCTAACCCAACCTTAACCCTAAAACTAACCTTAGCCCTTAAAACTAACCTAATAGAAACCCTAACCCTAACTCCTAACCCTAAGCCTAACCTAACCCTAACCCTAACCCTAGCCGTAACCCTAACCCTAACCCTAACCCTAGCCCTAACCCTAACCCTAACCCTAACCCTAACCTTAGCCCTAACCCTAACCCCTAACCCCTAACCGTAACGCTAACCCTAAGCCTAACCCCTAACCCCTAACCCCTAACCCTAACCATAACCCTAAACCCTAACCCTAACCCTAACCCTAACCCTAGCCCTAACCCTAGCCCTAAGTCGTACCCTAACCCTAATCCTAACCCTAACCCAACCTTAACCCTAAAACTAACCTTAGCCCTTAAAACTAACCTAATAGAAACCCTAACCCTAACTCCTAACCCTAAGCCTAACCTAACCCTAACCCTAACCCTAGCCGTAACCCTAACCCTAACCCTAACCCTAGCCCTAACCCTAACCCTAACCCTAACCCTAACCTTAGCCCTAACCCTAACCCCTAACCCCTAACCGTAACGCTAACCCTAAGCCTAACCCCTAACCCCTAACCCCTAACCCTAACCATAACCCTAAACCCTAACCCTAACCCTAACCCTAACCCTAGCCCTAACCCTAGCCCTAAGTCGTACCCTAACCCTAATCCTAACCCTAACCCAACCTTAACCCTAAAACTAACCTTAGCCCTTAAAACTAACCTAATAGAAACCCTAACCCTAACTCCTAACCCTAAGCCTAACCTAACCCTAACCCTAACCCTAGCCGTAACCCTAACCCTAACCCTAACCCTAGCCCTAACCCTAACCCTAACCCTAACCCTAACCTTAGCCCTAACCCTAACCCCTAACCCCTAACCGTAACGCTAACCCTAAGCCTAACCCCTAACCCCTAACCCCTAACCCTAACCATAACCCTAAACCCTAACCCTAACCCTAACCCTAACCCTAGCCCTAACCCTAGCCCTAAGTCGTACCCTAACCCTAATCCTAACCCTAACCCAACCTTAACCCTAAAACTAACCTTAGCCCTTAAAACTAACCTAATAGAAACCCTAACCCTAACTCCTAACCCTAAGCCTAACCTAACCCTAACCCTAACCCTAGCCGTAACCCTAACCCTAACCCTAACCCTAGCCCTAACCCTAACCCTAACCCTAACCCTAACCTTAGCCCTAACCCTAACCCCTAACCCCTAACCGTAACGCTAACCCTAAGCCTAACCCCTAACCCCTAACCCCTAACCCTAACCATAACCCTAAACCCTAACCCTAACCCTAACCCTAACCCTAGCCCTAACCCTAGCCCTAAGTCGTACCCTAACCCTAATCCTAACCCTAACCCAACCTTAACCCTAAAACTAACCTTAGCCCTTAAAACTAACCTAATAGAAACCCTAACCCTAACTCCTAACCCTAAGCCTAACCTAACCCTAACCCTAACCCTAGCCGTAACCCTAACCCTAACCCTAACCCTAGCCCTAACCCTAACCCTAACCCTAACCCTAACCTTAGCCCTAACCCTAACCCCTAACCCCTAACCGTAACGCTAACCCTAAGCCTAACCCCTAACCCCTAACCCCTAACCCTAACCATAACCCTAAACCCTAACCCTAACCCTAACCCTAACCCTAGCCCTAACCCTAGCCCTAAGTCGTACCCTAACCCTAATCCTAACCCTAACCCAACCTTAACCCTAAAACTAACCTTAGCCCTTAAAACTAACCTAATAGAAACCCTAACCCTAACTCCTAACCCTAAGCCTAACCTAACCCTAACCCTAACCCTAGCCGTAACCCTAACCCTAACCCTAACCCTAGCCCTAACCCTAACCCTAACCCTAACCCTAACCTTAGCCCTAACCCTAACCCCTAACCCCTAACCGTAACGCTAACCCTAAGCCTAACCCCTAACCCCTAACCCCTAACCCTAACCATAACCCTAAACCCTAACCCTAACCCTAACCCTAACCCTAGCCCTAACCCTAGCCCTAAGTCGTACCCTAACCCTAATCCTAACCCTAACCCAACCTTAACCCTAAAACTAACCTTAGCCCTTAAAACTAACCTAATAGAAACCCTAACCCTAACTCCTAACCCTAAGCCTAACCTAACCCTAACCCTAACCCTAGCCGTAACCCTAACCCTAACCCTAACCCTAGCCCTAACCCTAACCCTAACCCTAACCCTAACCTTAGCCCTAACCCTAACCCCTAACCCCTAACCGTAACGCTAACCCTAAGCCTAACCCCTAACCCCTAACCCCTAACCCTAACCATAACCCTAAACCCTAACCCTAACCCTAACCCTAACCCTAGCCCTAACCCTAGCCCTAAGTCGTACCCTAACCCTAATCCTAACCCTAACCCAACCTTAACCCTAAAACTAACCTTAGCCCTTAAAACTAACCTAATAGAAACCCTAACCCTAACTCCTAACCCTAAGCCTAACCTAACCCTAACCCTAACCCTAGCCGTAACCCTAACCCTAACCCTAACCCTAGCCCTAACCCTAACCCTAACCCTAACCCTAACCTTAGCCCTAACCCTAACCCCTAACCCCTAACCGTAACGCTAACCCTAAGCCTAACCCCTAACCCCTAACCCCTAACCCTAACCATAACCCTAAGCCCTAACCCTAACCCTAACCCTAACCCTAGCCCTAACCCTAGCCCTAAGTCGTACCCTAACCCTAATCCTAACCCTAACCCAACCTTAACCCTAAAACTAACCTTAGCCCTTAAAACTAACCTAATAGAAACCCTAACCCTAACTCCTAACCCTAAGCCTAACCTAACCCTAACCCTAACCCTAGCCGTAACCCTAACCCTAACCCTAACCCTAGCCCTAACCCTAACCCTAACCCTAACCCTAACCTTAGCCCTAACCCTAACCCCTAACCCCTAACCGTAACGCTAACCCTAAGCCTAACCCCTAACCCCTAACCCCTAACCCTAACCATAACCCTAAACCCTAACCCTAACCCTAACCCTAACCCTAGCCCTAACCCTAGCCCTAAGTCGTACCCTAACCCTAATCCTAACCCTAACCCAACCTTAACCCTAAAACTAACCTTAGCCCTTAAAACTAACCTAATAGAAACCCTAACCCTAACTCCTAACCCTAAGCCTAACCTAACCCTAACCCTAACCCTAGCCGTAACCCTAACCCTAACCCTAACCCTAGCCCTAACCCTAACCCTAACCCTAACCCTAACCTTAGCCCTAACCCTAACCCCTAACCCCTAACCGTAACGCTAACCCTAAGCCTAACCCCTAACCCCTAACCCCTAACCCTAACCATAACCCTAAACCCTAACCCTAACCCTAACCCTAACCCTAGCCCTAACCCTAGCCCTAAGTCGTACCCTAACCCTAATCCTAACCCTAACCCAACCTTAACCCTAAAACTAACCTTAGCCCTTAAAACTAACCTAATAGAAACCCTAACCCTAACTCCTAACCCTAAGCCTAACCTAACCCTAACCCTAACCCTAGCCGTAACCCTAACCCTAACCCTAACCCTAGCCCTAACCCTAACCCTAACCCTAACCCTAACCTTAGCCCTAACCCTAACCCCTAACCCCTAACCGTAACGCTAACCCTAAGCCTAACCCCTAACCCCTAACCCCTAACCCTAACCATAACCCTAAACCCTAACCCTAACCCTAACCCTAACCCTAGCCCTAACCCTAGCCCTAAGTCGTACCCTAACCCTAATCCTAACCCTAACCCAACCTTAACCCTAAAACTAACCTTAGCCCTTAAAACTAACCTAATAGAAACCCTAACCCTAACTCCTAACCCTAAGCCTAACCTAACCCTAACCCTAACCCTAGCCGTAACCCTAACCCTAACCCTAACCCTAGCCCTAACCCTAACCCTAACCCTAACCCTAACCTTAGCCCTAACCCTAACCCCTAACCCCTAACCGTAACGCTAACCCTAAGCCTAACCCCTAACCCCTAACCCCTAACCCTAACCATAACCCTAAACCCTAACCCTAACCCTAACCCTAACCCTAGCCCTAACCCTAGCCCTAAGTCGTACCCTAACCCTAATCCTAACCCTAACCCAACCTTAACCCTAAAACTAACCTTAGCCCTTAAAACTAACCTAATAGAAACCCTAACCCTAACTCCTAACCCTAAGCCTAACCTAACCCTAACCCTAACCCTAGCCGTAACCCTAACCCTAACCCTAACCCTAGCCCTAACCCTAACCCTAACCCTAACCCTAACCTTAGCCCTAACCCTAACCCCTAACCCCTAACCGTAACGCTAACCCTAAGCCTAACCCCCCTAACCCTAACCATAACCCTAAACCCTAACCCTAACCCTAACCCTAACCCTAGCCCTAACCCTAGCCCTAAGTCGTACCCTAACCCTAATCCTAACCCTAACCCAACCTTAACCCTAAAACTAACCTTAGCCCTTAAAACTAACCTAATAGAAACCCTAACCCTAACTCCTAACCCTAAGCCTAACCTAACCCTAACCCTAACCCTAGCCGTAACCCTAACCCTAACCCTAACCCTAGCCCTAACCCTAACCCTAACCCTAACCCTAACCTTAGCCCTAACCCTAACCCCTAACCCCTAACCGTAACGCTAACCCTAAGCCTAACCCCTAACCCCTAACCCCTAACCCTAACCATAACCCTAAACCCTAACCCTAACCCTAACCCTAACCCTAGCCCTAACCCTAGCCCTAAGTCGTACCCTAACCCTAATCCTAACCCTAACCCAACCTTAACCCTAAAACTAACCTTAGCCCTTAAAACTAACCTAATAGAAACCCTAACCCTAACTCCTAACCCTAAGCCTAACCTAACCCTAACCCTAACCCTAGCCGTAACCCTAACCCTAACCCTAACCCTAGCCCTAACCCTAACCCTAACCCTAACCCTAACCTTAGCCCTA
Source organism: Buteo buteo (assembly GCF_964188355.1). Classification (NCBI taxonomy): domain Eukaryota; kingdom Metazoa; phylum Chordata; class Aves; order Accipitriformes; family Accipitridae; genus Buteo; species Buteo buteo. The sequence goes on from NW_027439305.1 coordinate 79,579, forward strand.
ACCCTAACCCCTAACCCCTAACCGTAACGCTAACCCTAAGCCTAACCCCTAACCCCTAACCCCTAACCCTAACCATAACCCTAAACCCTAACCCTAACCCTAACCCTAACCCTAGCCCTAACCCTAGCCCTAAGTCGTACCCTAACCCTAATCCTAACCCTAACCCAACCTTAACCCTAAAACTAACCTTAGCCCTTAAAACTAACCTAATAGAAACCCTAACCCTAACTCCTAACCCTAAGCCTAACCTAACCCTAACCCTAACCCTAGCCGTAACCCTAACCCTAACCCTAACCCTAGCCCTAACCCTAACCCTAACCCTAACCCTAACCTTAGCCCTAACCCTAACCCCTAACCCCTAACCGTAACGCTAACCCTAAGCCTAACCCCTAACCCCTAACCCCTAACCCTAACCATAACCCTAAACCCTAACCCTAACCCTAACCCTAACCCTAGCCCTAACCCTAGCCCTAAGTCGTACCCTAACCCTAATCCTAACCCTAACCCAACCTTAACCCTAAAACTAACCTTAGCCCTTAAAACTAACCTAATAGAAACCCTAACCCTAACTCCTAACCCTAAGCCTAACCTAACCCTAACCCTAACCCTAGCCGTAACCCTAACCCTAACCCTAACCCTAGCCCTAACCCTAACCCTAACCCTAACCCTAACCTTAGCCCTAACCCTAACCCCTAACCCCTAACCGTAACGCTAACCCTAAGCCTAACCCCTAACCCCTAACCCCTAACCCTAACCATAACCCTAAACCCTAACCCTAACCCTAACCCTAACCCTAGCCCTAACCCTAGCCCTAAGTCGTACCCTAACCCTAATCCTAACCCTAACCCAACCTTAACCCTAAAACTAACCTTAGCCCTTAAAACTAACCTAATAGAAACCCTAACCCTAACTCCTAACCCTAAGCCTAACCTAACCCTAACCCTAACCCTAGCCGTAACCCTAACCCTAACCCTAACCCTAGCCCTAACCCTAACCCTAACCCTAACCCTAACCTTAGCCCTAACCCTAACCCCTAACCCCTAACCGTAACGCTAACCCTAAGCCTAACCCCTAACCCCTAACCCCTAACCCTAACCATAACCCTAAACCCTAACCCTAACCCTAACCCTAACCCTAGCCCTAACCCTAGCCCTAAGTCGTACCCTAACCCTAATCCTAACCCTAACCCAACCTTAACCCTAAAACTAACCTTAGCCCTTAAAACTAACCTAATAGAAACCCTAACCCTAACTCCTAACCCTAAGCCTAACCTAACCCTAACCCTAACCCTAGCCGTAACCCTAACCCTAACCCTAACCCTAGCCCTAACCCTAACCCTAACCCTAACCCTAACCTTAGCCCTAACCCTAACCCCTAACCCCTAACCGTAACGCTAACCCTAAGCCTAACCCCTAACCCCTAACCCCTAACCCTAACCATAACCCTAAACCCTAACCCTAACCCTAACCCTAACCCTAGCCCTAACCCTAGCCCTAAGTCGTACCCTAACCCTAATCCTAACCCTAACCCAACCTTAACCCTAAAACTAACCTTAGCCCTTAAAACTAACCTAATAGAAACCCTAACCCTAACTCCTAACCCTAAGCCTAACCTAACCCTAACCCTAACCCTAGCCGTAACCCTAACCCTAACCCTAACCCTAGCCCTAACCCTAACCCTAACCCTAACCCTAACCTTAGCCCTAACCCTAACCCCTAACCCCTAACCGTAACGCTAACCCTAAGCCTAACCCCTAACCCCTAACCCCTAACCCTAACCATAACCCTAAACCCTAACCCTAACCCTAACCCTAACCCTAGCCCTAACCCTAGCCCTAAGTCGTACCCTAACCCTAATCCTAACCCTAACCCAACCTTAACCCTAAAACTAACCTTAGCCCTTAAAACTAACCTAATAGAAACCCTAACCCTAACTCCTAACCCTAAGCCTAACCTAACCCTAACCCTAACCCTAGCCGTAACCCTAACCCTAACCCTAACCCTAGCCCTAACCCTAACCCTAACCCTAACCCTAACCTTAGCCCTAACCCTAACCCCTAACCCCTAACCGTAACGCTAACCCTAAGCCTAACCCCTAACCCCTAACCCCTAACCCTAACCATAACCCTAAACCCTAACCCTAACCCTAACCCTAACCCTAGCCCTAACCCTAGCCCTAAGTCGTACCCTAACCCTAATCCTAACCCTAACCCAACCTTAACCCTAAAACTAACCTTAGCCCTTAAAACTAACCTAATAGAAACCCTAACCCTAACTCCTAACCCTAAGCCTAACCTAACCCTAACCCTAACCCTAGCCGTAACCCTAACCCTAACCCTAACCCTAGCCCTAACCCTAACCCTAACCCTAACCCTAACCTTAGCCCTAACCCTAACCCCTAACCCCTAACCGTAACGCTAACCCTAAGCCTAACCCCTAACCCCTAACCCCTAACCCTAACCATAACCCTAAACCCTAACCCTAACCCTAACCCTAACCCTAGCCCTAACCCTAGCCCTAAGTCGTACCCTAACCCTAATCCTAACCCTAACCCAACCTTAACCCTAAAACTAACCTTAGCCCTTAAAACTAACCTAATAGAAACCCTAACCCTAACTCCTAACCCTAAGCCTAACCTAACCCTAACCCTAACCCTAGCCGTAACCCTAACCCTAACCCTAACCCTAGCCCTAACCCTAACCCTAACCCTAACCCTAACCTTAGCCCTAACCCTAACCCCTAACCCCTAACCGTAACGCTAACCCTAAGCCTAACCCCTAACCCCTAACCCCTAACCCTAACCATAACCCTAAACCCTAACCCTAACCCTAACCCTAACCCTAGCCCTAACCCTAGCCCTAAGTCGTACCCTAACCCTAATCCTAACCCTAACCCAACCTTAACCCTAAAACTAACCTTAGCCCTTAAAACTAACCTAATAGAAACCCTAACCCTAACTCCTAACCCTAAGCCTAACCTAACCCTAACCCTAACCCTAGCCGTAACCCTAACCCTAACCCTAACCCTAGCCCTAACCCTAACCCTAACCCTAACCCTAACCTTAGCCCTAACCCTAACCCCTAACCCCTAACCGTAACGCTAACCCTAAGCCTAACCCCTAACCCCTAACCCCTAACCCTAACCATAACCCTAAACCCTAACCCTAACCCTAACCCTAACCCTAGCCCTAACCCTAGCCCTAAGTCGTACCCTAACCCTAATCCTAACCCTAACCCAACCTTAACCCTAAAACTAACCTTAGCCCTTAAAACTAACCTAATAGAAACCCTAACCCTAACTCCTAACCCTAAGCCTAACCTAACCCTAACCCTAACCCTAGCCGTAACCCTAACCCTAACCCTAACCCTAGCCCTAACCCTAACCCTAACCCTAACCCTAACCTTAGCCCTAACCCTAACCCCTAACCCCTAACCGTAACGCTAACCCTAAGCCTAACCCCTAACCCCTAACCCCTAACCCTAACCATAACCCTAAACCCTAACCCTAACCCTAACCCTAACCCTAGCCCTAACCCTAGCCCTAAGTCGTACCCTAACCCTAATCCTAACCCTAACCCAACCTTAACCCTAAAACTAACCTTAGCCCTTAAAACTAACCTAATAGAAACCCTAACCCTAACTCCTAACCCTAAGCCTAACCTAACCCTAACCCTAACCCTAGCCGTAACCCTAACCCTAACCCTAACCCTAGCCCTAACCCTAACCCTAACCCTAACCCTAACCTTAGCCCTAACCCTAACCCCTAACCCCTAACCGTAACGCTAACCCTAAGCCTAACCCCTAACCCCTAACCCCTAACCCTAACCATAACCCTAAACCCTAACCCTAACCCTAACCCTAACCCTAGCCCTAACCCTAGCCCTAAGTCGTACCCTAACCCTAATCCTAACCCTAACCCAACCTTAACCCTAAAACTAACCTTAGCCCTTAAAACTAACCTAATAGAAACCCTAACCCTAACTCCTAACCCTAAGCCTAACCTAACCCTAACCCTAACCCTAGCCGTAACCCTAACCCTAACCCTAACCCTAGCCCTAACCCTAACCCTAACCCTAACCCTAACCTTAGCCCTAACCCTAACCCCTAACCCCTAACCGTAACGCTAACCCTAAGCCTAACCCCTAACCCCTAACCCCTAACCCTAACCATAACCCTAAACCCTAACCCTAACCCTAACCCTAACCCTAGCCCTAACCCTAGCCCTAAGTCGTACCCTAACCCTAATCCTAACCCTAACCCAACCTTAACCCTAAAACTAACCTTAGCCCTTAAAACTAACCTAATAGAAACCCTAACCCTAACTCCTAACCCTAAGCCTAACCTAACCCTAACCCTAACCCTAGCCGTAACCCTAACCCTAACCCTAACCCTAGCCCTAACCCTAACCCTAACCCTAACCCTAACCTTAGCCCTAACCCTAACCCCTAACCCCTAACCGTAACGCTAACCCTAAGCCTAACCCCTAACCCCTAACCCCTAACCCTAACCATAACCCTAAACCCTAACCCTAACCCTAACCCTAACCCTAGCCCTAACCCTAGCCCTAAGTCGTACCCTAACCCTAATCCTAACCCTAACCCAACCTTAACCCTAAAACTAACCTTAGCCCTTAAAACTAACCTAATAGAAACCCTAACCCTAACTCCTAACCCTAAGCCTAACCTAACCCTAACCCTAACCCTAGCCGTAACCCTAACCCTAACCCTAACCCTAGCCCTAACCCTAACCCTAACCCTAACCCTAACCTTAGCCCTAACCCTAACCCCTAACCCCTAACCGTAACGCTAACCCTAAGCCTAACCCCTAACCCCTAACCCCTAACCCTAACCATAACCCTAAACCCTAACCCTAACCCTAACCCTAACCCTAGCCCTAACCCTAGCCCTAAGTCGTACCCTAACCCTAATCCTAACCCTAACCCAACCTTAACCCTAAAACTAACCTTAGCCCTTAAAACTAACCTAATAGAAACCCTAACCCTAACTCCTAACCCTAAGCCTAACCTAACCCTAACCCTAACCCTAGCCGTAACCCTAACCCTAACCCTAACCCTAGCCCTAACCCTAACCCTAACCCTAACCCTAACCTTAGCCCTAACCCTAACCCCTAACCCCTAACCGTAACGCTAACCCTAAGCCTAACCCCTAACCCCTAACCCCTAACCCTAACCATAACCCTAAACCCTAACCCTAACCCTAACCCTAACCCTAGCCCTAACCCTAGCCCTAAGTCGTACCCTAACCCTAATCCTAACCCTAACCCAACCTTAACCCTAAAACTAACCTTAGCCCTTAAAACTAACCTAATAGAAACCCTAACCCTAACTCCTAACCCTAAGCCTAACCTAACCCTAACCCTAACCCTAGCCGTAACCCTAACCCTAACCCTAACCCTAGCCCTAACCCTAACCCTAACCCTAACCCTAACCTTAGCCCTAACCCTAACCCCTAACCCCTAACCGTAACGCTAACCCTAAGCCTAACCCCTAACCCCTAACCCCTAACCCTAACCATAACCCTAAACCCTAACCCTAACCCTAACCCTAACCCTAGCCCTAACCCTAGCCCTAAGTCGTACCCTAACCCTAATCCTAACCCTAACCCAACCTTAACCCTAAAACTAACCTTAGCCCTTAAAACTAACCTAATAGAAACCCTAACCCTAACTCCTAACCCTAAGCCTAACCTAACCCTAACCCTAACCCTAGCCGTAACCCTAACCCTAACCCTAACCCTAGCCCTAACCCTAACCCTAACCCTAACCCTAACCTTAGCCCTAACCCTAACCCCTAACCCCTAACCGTAACGCTAACCCTAAGCCTAACCCCTAACCCCTAACCCCTAACCCTAACCATAACCCTAAACCCTAACCCTAACCCTAACCCTAACCCTAGCCCTAACCCTAGCCCTAAGTCGTACCCTAACCCTAATCCTAACCCTAACCCAACCTTAACCCTAAAACTAACCTTAGCCCTTAAAACTAACCTAATAGAAACCCTAACCCTAACTCCTAACCCTAAGCCTAACCTAACCCTAACCCTAACCCTAGCCGTAACCCTAACCCTAACCCTAACCCTAGCCCTAACCCTAACCCTAACCCTAACCCTAACCTTAGCCCTAACCCTAACCCCTAACCCCTAACCGTAACGCTAACCCTAAGCCTAACCCCTAACCCCTAACCCCTAACCCTAACCATAACCCTAAACCCTAACCCTAACCCTAACCCTAACCCTAGCCCTAACCCTAGCCCTAAGTCGTACCCTAACCCTAATCCTAACCCTAACCCAACCTTAACCCTAAAACTAACCTTAGCCCTTAAAACTAACCTAATAGAAACCCTAACCCTAACTCCTAACCCTAAGCCTAACCTAACCCTAACCCTAACCCTAGCCGTAACCCTAACCCTAACCCTAACCCTAGCCCTAACCCTAACCCTAACCCTAACCCTAACCTTAGCCCTAACCCTAACCCCTAACCCCTAACCGTAACGCTAACCCTAAGCCTAACCCCTAACCCCTAACCCCTAACCCTAACCATAACCCTAAACCCTAACCCTAACCCTAACCCTAACCCTAGCCCTAACCCTAGCCCTAAGTCGTACCCTAACCCTAATCCTAACCCTAACCCAACCTTAACCCTAAAACTAACCTTAGCCCTTAAAACTAACCTAATAGAAACCCTAACCCTAACTCCTAACCCTAAGCCTAACCTAACCCTAACCCTAACCCTAGCCGTAACCCTAACCCTAACCCTAACCCTAGCCCTAACCCTAACCCTAACCCTAACCCTAACCTTAGCCCTAACCCTAACCCCTAACCCCTAACCGTAACGCGAACCCTAAGCCTAACCCCTAACCCCTAACCCCTAACCCTAACCATAACCCTAAACCCTAACCCTAACCCTAACCCTAACCCTAGCCCTAACCCTAGCCCTAAGTCGTACCCTAACCCTAATCCTAACCCTAACCCAACCTTAACCCTAAAACTAACCTTAGCCCTTAAAACTAACCTAATAGAAACCCTAACCCTAACTCCTAACCCTAAGCCTAACCTAACCCTAACCCTAACCCTAGCCGTAACCCTAACCCTAACCCTAACCCTAGCCCTAACCCTAACCCTAACCCTAACCCTAACCTTAGCCCTAACCCTAACCCCTAACCCCTAACCGTAACGCTAACCCTAAGCCTAACCCCTAACCCCTAACCCCTAACCCTAACCATAACCCTAAACCCTAACCCTAACCCTAACCCTAACCCTAGCCCTAACCCTAGCCCTAAGTCGTACCCTAACCCTAATCCTAACCCTAACCCAACCTTAACCCTAAAACTAACCTTAGCCCTTAAAACTAACCTAATAGAAACCCTAACCCTAACTCCTAACCCTAAGCCTAACCTAACCCTAACCCTAACCCTAGCCGTAACCCTAACCCTAACCCTAACCCTAGCCCTAACCCTAACCCTAACCCTAACCCTAACCTTAGCCCTAACCCTAACCCCTAACCCCTAACCGTAACGCTAACCCTAAGCCTAACCCCTAACCCCTAACCCCTAACCCTAACCATAACCCTAAACCCTAACCCTAACCCTAACCCTAACCCTAGCCCTAACCCTAGCCCTAAGTCGTACCCTAACCCTAATCCTAACCCTAACCCAACCTTAACCCTAAAACTAACCTTAGCCCTTAAAACTAACCTAATAGAAACCCTAACCCTAACTCCTAACCCTAAGCCTAACCTAACCCTAACCCTAACCCTAGCCGTAACCCTAACCCTAACCCTAACCCTAGCCCTAACCCTAACCCTAACCCTAACCCTAACCTTAGCCCTAACCCTAACCCCTAACCCCTAACCGTAACGCTAACCCTAAGCCTAACCCCTAACCCCTAACCCCTAACCCTAACCATAACCCTAAACCCTAACCCTAACCCTAACCCTAACCCTAGCCCTAACCCTAGCCCTAAGTCGTACCCTAACCCTAATCCTAACCCTAACCCAACCTTAACCCTAAAACTAACCTTAGCCCTTAAAACTAACCTAATAGAAACCCTAACCCTAACTCCTAACCCTAAGCCTAACCTAACCCTAACCCTAACCCTAGCCGTAACCCTAACCCTAACCCTAACCCTAGCCCTAACCCTAACCCTAACCCTAACCCTAACCTTAGCCCTAACCCTAACCCCTAACCCCTAACCGTAACGCTAACCCTAAGCCTAACCCCTAACCCCTAACCCCTAACCCTAACCATAACCCTAAACCCTAACCCTAACCCTAACCCTAACCCTAGCCCTAACCCTAGCCCTAAGTCGTACCCTAACCCTAATCCTAACCCTAACCCAACCTTAACCCTAAAACTAACCTTAGCCCTTAAAACTAACCTAATAGAAACCCTAACCCTAACTCCTAACCCTAAGCCTAACCTAACCCTAACCCTAACCCTAGCCGTAACCCTAACCCTAACCCTAACCCTAGCCCTAACCCTAACCCTAACCCTAACCCTAACCTTAGCCCTAACCCTAACCCCTAACCCCTAACCGTAACGCTAACCCTAAGCCTAACCCCTAACCCCTAACCCCTAACCCTAACCATAACCCTAAACCCTAACCCTAACCCTAACCCTAACCCTAGCCCTAACCCTAGCCCTAAGTCGTACCCTAACCCTAATCCTAACCCTAACCCAACCTTAACCCTAAAACTAACCTTAGCCCTTAAAACTAACCTAATAGAAACCCTAACCCTAACTCCTAACCCTAAGCCTAACCTAACCCTAACCCTAACCCTAGCCGTAACCCTAACCCTAACCCTAACCCTAGCCCTAACCCTAACCCTAACCCTAACCCTAACCTTAGCCCTAACCCTAACCCCTAACCCTAACCCTAACCCTAACCTTAGCCCTAACCCTAACCCCTAACCCCTAACCGTAACGCTAACCCTAAGCCTAACCCCTAACCCCTAACCCCTAACCCTAACCATAACCCTAAACCCTAACCCTAACCCTAACCCTAACCCTAGCCCTAACCCTAGCCCTAAGTCGTACCCTAACCCTAATCCTAACCCTAACCCAACCTTAACCCTAAAACTAACCTTAGCCCTTAAAACTAACCTAATAGAAACCCTAACCCTAACTCCTAACCCTAAGCCTAACCTAACCCTAACCCTAACCCTAGCCGTAACCCTAACCCTAACCCTAACCCTAGCCCTAACCCTAACCCTAACCCTAACCCTAACCTTAGCCCTAACCCTAACCCCTAACCCCTAACCGTAACGCTAACCCTAAGCCTAACCCCTAACCCCTAACCCCTAACCCTAACCATAACCCTAAACCCTAACCCTAACCCTAACCCTAACCCTAGCCCTAACCCTAGCCCTAAGTCGTACCCTAACCCTAATCCTAACCCTAACCCAACCTTAACCCTAAAACTAACCTTAGCCCTTAAAACTAACCTAATAGAAACCCTAACCCTAACTCCTAACCCTAAGCCTAACCTAACCCTAACCCTAACCCTAGCCGTAACCCTAACCCTAACCCTAACCCTAGCCCTAACCCTAACCCTAACCCTAACCCTAACCTTAGCCCTAACCCTAACCCCTAACCCCTAACCGTAACGCTAACCCTAAGCCTAACCCCTAACCCCTAACCCCTAACCCTAACCATAACCCTAAACCCTAACCCTAACCCTAACCCTAACCCTAGCCCTAACCCTAGCCCTAAGTCGTACCCTAACCCTAATCCTAACCCTAACCCAACCTTAACCCTAAAACTAACCTTAGCCCTTAAAACTAACCTAATAGAAACCCTAACCCTAACTCCTAACCCTAAGCCTAACCTAACCCTAACCCTAACCCTAGCCGTAACCCTAACCCTAACCCTAACCCTAGCCCTAACCCTAACCCTAACCTTAGCCCTAACCCTAACCCCTAACCCCTAACCGTAACGCTAACCCTAAGCCTAACCCCTAACCCCTAACCCCTAACCCTAACCATAACCCTAAACCCTAACCCTAACCCTAACCCTAACCCTAGCCCTAACCCTAGCCCTAAGTCGTACCCTAACCCTAATCCTAACCCTAACCCAACCTTAACCCTAAAACTAACCTTAGCCCTTAAAACTAACCTAATAGAAACCCTAACCCTAACTCCTAACCCTAAGCCTAACCTAACCCTAACCCTAACCCTAGCCGTAACCCTAACCCTAACCCTAACCCTAGCCCTAACCCTAACCCTAACCCTAACCCTAACCTTAGCCCTAACCCTAACCCCTAACCCCTAACCGTAACGCTAACCCTAAGCCTAACCCCTAACCCCTAACCCCTAACCCTAACCATAACCCTAAACCCTAACCCTAACCCTAACCCTAACCCTAGCCCTAACCCTAGCCCTAAGTCGTACCCTAACCCTAATCCTAACCCTAACCCAACCTTAACCCTAAAACTAACCTTAGCCCTTAAAACTAACCTAATAGAAACCCTAACCCTAACTCCTAACCCTAAGCCTAACCTAACCCTAACCCTAACCCTAGCCGTAACCCTAACCCTAACCCTAACCCTAGCCCTAACCCTAACCCTAACCTTAGCCCTAACCCTAACCCCTAACCCCTAACCGTAACGCTAACCCTAAGCCTAACCCCTAACCCCTAACCCCTAACCCTAACCATAACCCTAAACCCTAACCCTAACCCTAACCCTAACCCTAGCCCTAACCCTAGCCCTAAGTCGTACCCTAACCCTAATCCTAACCCTAACCCAACCTTAACCCTAAAACTAACCTTAGCCCTTAAAACTAACCTAATAGAAACCCTAACCCTAACTCCTAACCCTAAGCCTAACCTAACCCTAACCCTAACCCTAGCCGTAACCCTAACCCTAACCCTAACCCTAGCCCTAACCCTAACCCTAACCCTAACCCTAACCTTAGCCCTAACCCTAACCCCTAACCCCTAACCGTAACGCTAACCCTAAGCCTAACCCCTAACCCCTAACCCCTAACCCTAACCATAACCCTAAACCCTAACCCTAACCCTAACCCTAACCCTAGCCCTAACCCTAGCCCTAAGTCGTACCCTAACCCTAATCCTAACCCTAACCCAACCTTAACCCTAAAACTAACCTTAGCCCTTAAAACTAACCTAATAGAAACCCTAACCCTAACTCCTAACCCTAAGCCTAACCTAACCCTAACCCTAACCCTAGCCGTAACCCTAACCCTAACCCTAACCCTAGCCCTAACCCTAACCCTAACCCTAACCCTAACCTTAGCCCTAACCCTAACCCCTAACCCCTAACCGTAACGCTAACCCTAAGCCTAACCCCTAACCCCTAACCCCTAACCCTAACCATAACCCTAAACCCTAACCCTAACCCTAACCCTAACCCTAGCCCTAACCCTAGCCCTAAGTCGTACCCTAACCCTAATCCTAACCCTAACCCAACCTTAACCCTAAAACTAACCTTAGCCCTTAAAACTAACCTAATAGAAACCCTAACCCTAACTCCTAACCCTAAGCCTAACCTAACCCTAACCCTAACCCTAGCCGTAACCCTAACCCTAACCCTAAACCTAGCCCTAACCCTAACCCTAACCCTAACCCTAACCTTAGCCCTAACCCTAACCCCTAACCCCTAACCGTAACGCTAACCCTAAGCCTAACCCCTAACCCCTAACCCCTAACCCTAACCATAACCCTAAACCCTAACCCTAACCCTAACCCTAACCCTAGCCCTAACCCTAGCCCTAAGTCGTACCCTAACCCTAATCCTAACCCTAACCCAACCTTAACCCTAAAACTAACCTTAGCCCTTAAAACTAACCTAATAGAAACCCTAACCCTAACTCCTAACCCTAAGCCTAACCTAACCCTAACCCTAACCCTAGCCGTAACCCTAACCCTAACCCTAACCCTAGCCCTAACCCTAACCCTAACCTTAGCCCTAACCCTAACCCCTAACCGTAACGCTAACCCTAAGCCTAACCCCTAACCCCTAACCCCTAACCCTAACCATAACCCTAAACCCTAACCCTAACCCTAACCCTAACCCTAGCCCTAACCCTAGCCCTAAGTCGTACCCTAACCCTAATCCTAACCCTAACCCAACCTTAACCCTAAAACTAACCTTAGCCCTTAAAACTAACCTAATAGAAACCCTAACCCTAACTCCTAACCCTAAGCCTAACCTAACCCTAACCCTAACCCTAGCCGTAACCCTAACCCTAACCCTAACCCTAGCCCTAACCCTAACCCTAACCCTAACCCTAACCTTAGCCCTAACCCTAACCCCTAACCCCTAACCGTAACGCGAACCCTAAGCCTAACCCCTAACCCCTAACCCCTAACCCTAACCATAACCCTAAACCCTAACCCTAACCCTAACCCTAACCCTAGCCCTAACCCTAGCCCTAAGTCGTACCCTAACCCTAATCCTAACCCTAACCCAACCTTAACCCTAAAACTAACCTTAGCCCTTAAAACTAACCTAATAGAAACCCTAACCCTAACTCCTAACCCTAAGCCTAACCTAACCCTAACCCTAACCCTAGCCGTAACCCTAACCCTAACCCTAACCCTAGCCCTAACCCTAACCCTAACCCTAACCCTAACCTTAGCCCTAACCCTAACCCCTAACCCCTAACCGTAACGCTAACCCTAAGCCTAACCCCTAACCCCTAACCCCTAACCCTAACCATAACCCTAAACCCTAACCCTAACCCTAACCCTAACCCTAGCCCTAACCCTAGCCCTAAGTCGTACCCTAACCCTAATCCTAACCCTAACCCAACCTTAACCCTAAAACTAACCTTAGCCCTTAAAACTAACCTAATAGAAACCCTAACCCTAACTCCTAACCCTAAGCCTAACCTAACCCTAACCCTAACCCTAGCCGTAACCCTAACCCTAACCCTAACCCTAGCCCTAACCCTAACCCTAACCCTAACCCTAACCTTAGCCCTAACCCTAACCCCTAACCCCTAACCGTAACGCTAACCCTAAGCCTAACCCCTAACCCCTAACCCCTAACCCTAACCATAACCCTAAACCCTAACCCTAACCCTAACCCTAACCCTAGCCCTAACCCTAGCCCTAAGTCGTACCCTAACCCTAATCCAACCTTAACCCTAAAACAAACCTTAGCCCTTAAAACTAACCTAATAGAAACCCTAACCCTAACTCCTAACCCTAAGCCTAACCTAACCCTAACCCTAACCCTAGCCGTAACCCTAACCCTAACCCTAACCCTAGCCCTAAACCTAACCCTAACCCTAACCCTAACCTTAGCCCTAACCCTAACCCCTAACCCCTAACCGTAACGCTAACCCTAAGCCTAACCCCTAACCCCTAACCCCTAACCCTAACCATAACCCTAAACCCTAACCCTAACCCTAACCCTAACCCTAGGCCTAACCCTAGCCCTAAGTCGTACCCTAACCCTAATCCTAACCCTAACCCAACCTTAACCCTAAAACTAACCTTAGCCCTTAAAACTAACCTAATAGAAACCCTAACCCTAACCCTAACCCTAACCTTAGCCCTAAACCTAACCCCTAACCCCTAACCGTAACGCTAACCCTAAGCCTAACCCCTAACCCCTAACCCCTAACCCTAACCATAACCCTAAACCCTAACCCTAACCCTAACCCTAACCCTAGCCCTAACCCTAGCCCTAAGTCGTACCCTAACCCTAATCCTAACCCTAACCCAACCTTAACCCTAAAACTAACCTTAGCCCTTAAAACTAACCTAATAGAAACCCTAACCCTAACTCCTAACCCTAAGACTAACCTAACCCTAACCCTAACCCTAGCCGTAACCCTAACCCTAACCCTAACCCTAGCCCTAACCCTAACCCTAACCCTAACCTTAGCCCTAACCCTAACCCCTAACCCCTAACCGTAACGCTAACCCTAAGCCTAACCCCTAACCCCTAACCCCTAACCCTAACCATAACCCTAAACCCTAACCCTAACCCTAACCCTAACCCTAGCCCTAACCCTAGCCCTAAGTCGTACCCTAACCCTAATCCTAACCCTAACCCAACCTTAACCCTAAAACTAACCTTAGCCCTTAAAACTAACCTAATAGAAACCCTAACCCTAACTCCTAACCCTAAGCCTAACCTAACCCTAACCCTAACCCTAGCCGTAACCCTAACCCTAACCCTAACCCTAGCCCTAACCCTAACCCTAACCTTAGCCCTAACCCTAACCCCTAACCCCTAACCGTAACGCTAACCCTAAGCCTAACCCCTAACCCCTAACCCCTAACCCTAACCATAACCCTAAACCCTAACCCTAACCCTAACCCTAACCCTAGCCCTAACCCTAGCCCTAAGTCGTACCCTAACCCTAATCCTAACCCTAACCCAACCTTAACCCTAAAACTAACCTTAGCCCTTAAAACTAACCTAATAGAAACCCTAACCCTAACTCCTAACCCTAAGCCTAACCTAACCCTAACCCTAACCCTAGCCGTAACCCTAACCCTAACCCTAACCCTAGCCCTAACCCTAACCCTAACCCTAACCCTAACCTTAGCCCTAACCCTAACCCCTAACCCCTAACCGTAACGCTAACCCTAAGCCTAACCCCTAACCCCTAACCCCTAACCCTAACCATAACCCTAAACCCTAACCCTAACCCTAACCCTAACCCTAGCCCTAACCCTAGCCCTAAGTCGTACCCTAACCCTAATCCTAACCCTAACCCAACCTTAACCCTAAAACTAACCTTAGCCCTTAAAACTAACCTAATAGAAACCCTAACCCTAACTCCTAACCCTAAGCCTAACCTAACCCTAACCCTAACCCTAGCCGTAACCCTAACCCTAACCCTAACCCTAGCCCTAACCCTAACCCTAACCCTAACCCTAACCTTAGCCCTAACCCTAACCCCTAACCCCTAACCGTAACGCTAACCCTAAGCCTAACCCCTAACCCCTAACCCCTAACCCTAACCATAACCCTAAACCCTAACCCTAACCCTAACCCTAACCCTAGCCCTAACCCTAGCCCTAAGTCGTACCCTAACCCTAATCCTAACCCTAACCCAACCTTAACCCTAAAACTAACCTTAGCCCTTAAAACTAACCTAATAGAAACCCTAACCCTAACTCCTAACCCTAAGCCTAACCTAACCCTAACCCTAACCCTAGCCGTAACCCTAACCCTAACCCTAACCCTAGCCCTAACCCTAACCCTAACCCTAACCCTAACCTTAGCCCTAACCCTAACCCCTAACCCCTAACCGTAACGCTAACCCTAAGCCTAACCCCTAACCCCTAACCCCTAACCCTAACCATAACCCTAAACCCTAACCCTAACCCTAACCCTAACCCTAGCCCTAACCCTAGCCCTAAGTCGTACCCTAACCCTAATCCTAACCCTAACCCAACCTTAACCCTAAAACTAACCTTAGCCCTTAAAACTAACCTAATAGAAACCCTAACCCTAACTCCTAACCCTAAGCCTAACCTAACCCTAACCCTAACCCTAGCCGTAACCCTAACCCTAACCCTAATCCTAGCCCTAACCCTAACCCTAACCCTAACCCTAACCTTAGCCCTAACCCTAACCCCTAACCCCTAACCGTAACGCTAACCCTAAGCCTAACCCCTAACCCCTAACCCCTAACCCTAACCATAACCCTAAACCCTAACCCTAACCCTAACCCTAACCCTAGCCCTAACCCTAGCCCTAAGTCGTACCCTAACCCTAACCCAACCTTAACCCTAAAACTAACCTTAGCCCTTAAAACTAACCTAATAGAAACCCTAACCCTAACTCCTAACCCTAAGCCTAACCTAACCCTAACCCTAACCCTAGCCGTAACCCTAACCCTAACCCTAACCCTAGCCCTAACCCTAACCCTAACCCTAACCCTAACCTTAGCCCTAACCCTAACCCCTAACCCCTAACCGTAACGCTAACCCTAAGCCTAACCCCTAACCCCTAACCCCTAACCCTAACCATAACCCTAAACCCTAACCCTAACCCTAAACCTAACCCTAGCCCTAACCCTAGCCCTAAGTCGTACCCTAACCCTAATCCTAACCCTAACCCAACCTTAACCCTAAAACTAACCTTAGCCCTTAAAACTAACCTAATAGAAACCCTAACCCTAACCCTAACCCTAACCTTAGCCCTAACCCTAACCCCTAACCCCTAACCGTAACGCTAACCCTAAGCCTAACCCCTAACCCCTAACCCCTAACCCTAACCATAACCCTAAACCCTAACCCTAACCCTAACCCTAACCCTAGCCCTAACCCTAGCCCTAAGTCGTACCCTAACCCTAATCCTAACCCTAACCCAACCTTAACCCTAAAACTAACCTTAGCCCTTAAAACTAACCTAATAGAAACCCTAACCCTAACTCCTAACCCTAAGCCTAACCTAACCCTAACCCTAACCCTAGCCGTAACCCTAACCCTAACCCTAACCCTAGCCCTAACCCTAACCCTAACCCTAACCCTAACCTTAGCCCTAACCCTAACCCCTAACCCCTAACCGTAACGCTAACCCTAAGCCTAACCCCTAACCCCTAACCCCTAACCCTAACCATAACCCTAAACCCTAACCCTAACCCTAACCCTAACCCTAGCCCTAACCCTAGCCCTAAGTCGTACCCTAACCCTAATCCTAACCCTAACCCAACCTTAACCCTAAAACTAACCTTAGCCCTTAAAACTAACCTAATAGAAACCCTAACCCTAACTCCTAACCCTAAGCCTAACCTAACCCTAACCCTAACCCTAGCCGTAACCCTAACCCTAACCCTAACCCTAGCCCTAACCCTAACCCTAACCCTAACCCTAACCTTAGCCCTAACCCTAACCCCTAACCCCTAACCGTAACGCTAACCCTAAGCCTAACCCCTAACCCCTAACCCCTAACCCTAACCATAACCCTAAACCCTAACCCTAACCCTAACCCTAACCCTAGCCCTAACCCTAGCCCTAAGTCGTACCCTAACCCTAATCCAACCTTAACCCTAAAACAAACCTTAGCCCTTAAAACTAACCTAATAGAAACCCTAACCCTAACTCCTAACCCTAAGCCTAACCTAACCCTAACCCTAACCCTAGCCGTAACCCTAACCCTAACCCTAACCCTAGCCCTAAACCTAACCCTAACCCTAACCCTAACCTTAGCCCTAACCCTAACCCCTAACCCCTAACCGTAACGCTAACCCTAAGCCTAACCCCTAACCCCTAACCCCTAACCCTAACCATAACCCTAAACCCTAACCCTAACCCTAACCCTAACCCTAGGCCTAACCCTAGCCCTAAGTCGTACCCTAACCCTAATCCTAACCCTAACCCAACCTTAACCCTAAAACTAACCTTAGCCCTTAAAACTAACCTAATAGAAACCCTAACCCTAACCCTAACCCTAACCTTAGCCCTAAACCTAACCCCTAACCCCTAACCGTAACGCTAACCCTAAGCCTAACCCCTAACCCCTAACCCCTAACCCTAACCATAACCCTAAACCCTAACCCTAACCCTAACCCTAACCCTAGCCCTAACCCTAGCCCTAAGTCGTACCCTAACCCTAATCCTAACCCTAACCCAACCTTAACCCTAAAACTAACCTTAGCCCTTAAAACTAACCTAATAGAAACCCTAACCCTAACTCCTAACCCTAAGACTAACCTAACCCTAACCCTAACCCTAGCCGTAACCCTAACCCTAACCCTAACCCTAGCCCTAACCCTAACCCTAACCCTAACCTTAGCCCTAACCCTAACCCCTAACCCCTAACCGTAACGCTAACCCTAAGCCTAACCCCTAACCCCTAACCCCTAACCCTAACCATAACCCTAAACCCTAACCCTAACCCTAACCCTAACCCTAGCCCTAACCCTAGCCCTAAGTCGTACCCTAACCCTAATCCTAACCCTAACCCAACCTTAACCCTAAAACTAACCTTAGCCCTTAAAACTAACCTAATAGAAACCCTAACCCTAACTCCTAACCCTAAGCCTAACCTAACCCTAACCCTAACCCTAGCCGTAACCCTAACCCTAACCCTAACCCTAGCCCTAACCCTAACCCTAACCTTAGCCCTAACCCTAACCCCTAACCCCTAACCGTAACGCTAACCCTAAGCCTAACCCCTAACCCCTAACCCCTAACCCTAACCATAACCCTAAACCCTAACCCTAACCCTAACCCTAACCCTAGCCCTAACCCTAGCCCTAAGTCGTACCCTAACCCTAATCCTAACCCTAACCCAACCTTAACCCTAAAACTAACCTTAGCCCTTAAAACTAACCTAATAGAAACCCTAACCCTAACTCCTAACCCTAAGCCTAACCTAACCCTAACCCTAACCCTAGCCGTAACCCTAACCCTAACCCTAACCCTAGCCCTAACCCTAACCCTAACCCTAACCCTAACCTTAGCCCTAACCCTAACCCCTAACCCCTAACCGTAACGCTAACCCTAAGCCTAACCCCTAACCCCTAACCCCTAACCCTAACCATAACCCTAAACCCTAACCCTAACCCTAACCCTAACCCTAGCCCTAACCCTAGCCCTAAGTCGTACCCTAACCCTAATCCTAACCCTAACCCAACCTTAACCCTAAAACTAACCTTAGCCCTTAAAACTAACCTAATAGAAACCCTAACCCTAACTCCTAACCCTAAGCCTAACCTAACCCTAACCCTAACCCTAGCCGTAACCCTAACCCTAACCCTAACCCTAGCCCTAACCCTAACCCTAACCCTAACCCTAACCTTAGCCCTAACCCTAACCCCTAACCCCTAACCGTAACGCTAACCCTAAGCCTAACCCCTAACCCCTAACCCCTAACCCTAACCATAACCCTAAACCCTAACCCTAACCCTAACCCTAACCCTAGCCCTAACCCTAGCCCTAAGTCGTACCCTAACCCTAATCCTAACCCTAACCCAACCTTAACCCTAAAACTAACCTTAGCCCTTAAAACTAACCTAATAGAAACCCTAACCCTAACTCCTAACCCTAAGCCTAACCTAACCCTAACCCTAACCCTAGCCGTAACCCTAACCCTAACCCTAACCCTAGCCCTAACCCTAACCCTAACCCTAACCCTAACCTTAGCCCTAACCCTAACCCCTAACCCCTAACCGTAACGCTAACCCTAAGCCTAACCCCTAACCCCTAACCCCTAACCCTAACCATAACCCTAAACCCTAACCCTAACCCTAACCCTAACCCTAGCCCTAACCCTAGCCCTAAGTCGTACCCTAACCCTAATCCTAACCCTAACCCAACCTTAACCCTAAAACTAACCTTAGCCCTTAAAACTAACCTAATAGAAACCCTAACCCTAACTCCTAACCCTAAGCCTAACCTAACCCTAACCCTAACCCTAGCCGTAACCCTAACCCTAACCCTAATCCTAGCCCTAACCCTAACCCTAACCCTAACCCTAACCTTAGCCCTAACCCTAACCCCTAACCCCTAACCGTAACGCTAACCCTAAGCCTAACCCCTAACCCCTAACCCCTAACCCTAACCATAACCCTAAACCCTAACCCTAACCCTAACCCTAACCCTAGCCCTAACCCTAGCCCTAAGTCGTACCCTAACCCTAACCCAACCTTAACCCTAAAACTAACCTTAGCCCTTAAAACTAACCTAATAGAAACCCTAACCCTAACTCCTAACCCTAAGCCTAACCTAACCCTAACCCTAACCCTAGCCGTAACCCTAACCCTAACCCTAACCCTAGCCCTAACCCTAACCCTAACCCTAACCCTAACCTTAGCCCTAACCCTAACCCCTAACCCCTAACCGTAACGCTAACCCTAAGCCTAACCCCTAACCCCTAACCCCTAACCCTAACCATAACCCTAAACCCTAACCCTAACCCTAAACCTAACCCTAGCCCTAACCCTAGCCCTAAGTCGTACCCTAACCCTAATCCTAACCCTAACCCAACCTTAACCCTAAAACTAACCTTAGCCCTTAAAACTAACCTAATAGAAACCCTAACCCTAACCCTAACCCTAACCTTAGCCCTAACCCTAACCCCTAACCCCTAACCGTAACGCTAACCCTAAGCCTAACCCCTAACCCCTAACCCCTAACCCTAACCATAACCCTAAACCCTAACCCTAACCCTAACCCTAACCCTAGCCCTAACCCTAGCCCTAAGTCGTACCCTAACCCTAATCCTAACCCTAACCCAACCTTAACCCTAAAACTAACCTTAGCCCTTAAAACTAACCTAATAGAAACCCTAACCCTAACTCCTAACCCTAAGCCTAACCTAACCCTAACCCTAACCCTAGCCGTAACCCTAACCCTAACCCTAACCCTAGCCCTAACCCTAACCCTAACCCTAACCCTAACCTTAGCCCTAACCCTAACCCCTAACCCCTAACCGTAACGCTAACCCTAAGCCTAACCCCTAACCCCTAACCCCTAACCCTAACCATAACCCTAAACCCTAACCCTAACCCTAACCCTAACCCTAGCCCTAACCCTAGCCCTAAGTCGTACCCTAACCCTAATCCTAACCCTAACCCAACCTTAACCCTAAAACTAACCTTAGCCCTTAAAACTAACCTAATAGAAACCCTAACCCTAACTCCTAACCCTAAGCCTAACCTAACCCTAACCCTAACCCTAGCCGTAACCCTAACCCTAACCCTAATCCTAGCCCTAACCCTAACCCTAACCCTAACCCTAACCTTAGCCCTAACCCTAACCCCTAACCCCTAACCGTAACGCTAACCCTAAGCCTAACCCCTAACCCCTAACCCCTAACCCTAACCATAACCCTAAACCCTAACCCTAACCCTAACCCTAACCCTAGCCCTAACCCTAGCCCTAAGTCGTACCCTAACCCTAATCCAACCTTAACCCTAAAACTAACCTTAGCCCTTAAAACTAACCTAATAGAAACCCTAACCCTAACTCCTAACCCTAAGCCTAACCTAACCCTAACCCTAACCCTAGCCGTAACCCTAACCCTAACCCTAACCCTAGCCCTAACCCTAACCCTAACCCTAACCCTAACCTTAGCCCTAACCCTAACCCCTAACCCCTAACCGTAACGCTAACCCTAAGCCTAACCCCTAACCCCTAACCCCTAACCCTAACCATAACCCTAAACCCTAACCCTAACCCTAACCCTAACCCTAGCCCTAACCCTAGCCCTAAGTCGTACCCTAACCCTAATCCTAACCCTAACCCAACCTTAACCCTAAAACTAACCTTAGCCCTTAAAACTAACCTAATAGAAACCCTAACCCTAACCCTAACCCTAACCTTAGCCCTAACCCTAACCCCTAACCCCTAACCGTAACGCTAACCCTAAGCCTAACCCCTAACCCCTAACCCCTAACCCTAACCATAACCCTAAACCCTAACCCTAACCCTAACCCTAACCCTAGCCCTAACCCTAGCCCTAAGTCGTACCCTAACCCTAATCCTAACCCTAACCCAACCTTAACCCTAAAACTAACCTTAGCCCTTAAAACTAACCTAATAGAAACCCTAACCCTAACTCCTAACCCTAAGCCTAACCTAACCCTAACCCTAACCCTAGCCGTAACCCTAACCCTAACCCTAACCCTAGCCCTAACCCTAACCCTAACCCTAACCCTAACCTTAGCCCTAACCCTAACCCCTAACCCCTAACCGTAACGCTAACCCTAAGCCTAACCCCTAACCCCTAACCCCTAACCCTAACCATAACCCTAAACCCTAACCCTAACCCTAACCCTAACCCTAGCCCTAACCCTAGCCCTAAGTCGTACCCTAACCCTAATCCTAACCCTAACCCAACCTTAACCCTAAAACTAACCTTAGCCCTTAAAACTAACCTAATAGAAACCCTAACCCTAACTCCTAACCCTAAGCCTAACCTAACCCTAACCCTAACCCTAGCCGTAACCCTAACCCTAACCCTAGCCCTAACCCTAACCCTAACCCTAACCCTAACCTTAGCCCTAACCCTAACCCCTAACCCCTAACCGTAACGCTAACCCTAAGCCTAACCCCTAACCCCTAACCCCTAACCCTAACCATAACCCTAAACCCTAACCCTAACCCTAACCCTAACCCTAGCCCTAACCCTAGCCCTAAGTCGTACCCTAACCCTAATCCTAACCCTAACCCAACCTTAACCCTAAAACTAACCTTAGCCCTTAAAACTAACCTAATAGAAACCCTAACCCTAACTCCTAACCCTAAGCCTAACCTAACCCTAACCCTAACCCTAGCCGTAACCCTAACCCTAACCCTAACCCTAGCCCTAACCCTAACCCTAACCCTAACCCTAACCTTAGCCCTAACCCTAACCCCTAACCCCTAACCGTAACGCTAACCCTAAGCCTAACCCCTAACCCCTAACCCCTAACCCTAACCATAACCCTAAACCCTAACCCTAACCCTAACCCTAACCCTAGCCCTAACCCTAGCCCTAAGTCGTACCCTAACCCTAATCCTAACCCTAACCCAACCTTAACCCTAAAACTAACCTTAGCCCTTAAAACTAACCTAATAGAAACCCTAACCCTAACTCCTAACCCTAAGCCTAACCTAACCCTAACCCTAACCCTAGCCGTAACCCTAACCCTAACCCTAACCCTAGCCCTAACCCTAACCCTAACCCTAACCCTAACCTTAGCCCTAACCCTAACCCCTAACCCCTAACCGTAACGCTAACCCTAAGCCTAACCCCTAACCCCTAACCCCTAACCCTAACCATAACCCTAAACCCTAACCCTAACCCTAACCCTAACCCTAGCCCTAACCCTAGCCCTAAGTCGTACCCTAACCCTAATCCTAACCCTAACCCAACCTTAACCCTAAAACTAACCTTAGCCCTTAAAACTAACCTAATAGAAACCCTAACCCTAACTCCTAACCCTAAGCCTAACCTAACCCTAACCCTAACCCTAGCCGTAACCCTAACCCTAACCCTAACCCTAGCCCTAACCCTAACCCTAACCCTAACCCTAACCTTAGCCCTAACCCTAACCCCTAACCCCTAACCGTAACGCTAACCCTAAGCCTAACCCCTAACCCCTAACCCCTAACCCTAACCATAACCCTAAACCCTAACCCTAACCCTAACCCTAACCCTAGCCCTAACCCTAGCCCTAAGTCGTACCCTAACCCTAATCCTAACCCTAACCCAACCTTAACCCTAAAACTAACCTTAGCCCTTAAAACTAACCTAATAGAAACCCTAACCCTAACTCCTAACCCTAAGCCTAACCTAACCCTAACCCTAACCCTAGCCGTAACCCTAACCCTAACCCTAACCCTAGCCCTAACCCTAACCCTAACCCTAACCCTAACCTTAGCCCTAACCCTAACCCCTAACCCCTAACCGTAACGCTAACCCTAAGCCTAACCCCTAACCCCTAACCCCTAACCCTAACCATAACCCTAAACCCTAACCCTAACCCTAACCCTAACCCTAGCCCTAACCCTAGCCCTAAGTCGTACCCTAACCCTAATCCTAACCCTAACCCAACCTTAACCCTAAAACTAACCTTAGCCCTTAAAACTAACCTAATAGAAACCCTAACCCTAACTCCTAACCCTAAGCCTAACCTAACCCTAACCCTAACCCTAGCCGTAACCCTAACCCTAACCCTAACCCTAGCCCTAACCCTAACCCTAACCCTAACCCTAACCTTAGCCCTAACCCTAACCCCTAACCCCTAACCGTAACGCTAACCCTAAGCCTAACCCCTAACCCCTAACCCCTAACCCTAACCATAACCCTAAACCCTAACCCTAACCCTAACCCTAACCCTAGCCCTAACCCTAGCCCTAAGTCGTACCCTAACCCTAATCCTAACCCTAACCCAACCTTAACCCTAAAACTAACCTTAGCCCTTAAAACTAACCTAATAGAAACCCTAACCCTAACTCCTAACCCTAAGCCTAACCTAACCCTAACCCTAACCCTAGCCGTAACCCTAACCCTAACCCTAACCCTAGCCCTAACCCTAACCCTAACCCTAACCCTAACCTTAGCCCTAACCCTAACCCCTAACCCCTAACCGTAACGCTAACCCTAAGCCTAACCCCTAACCCCTAACCCCTAACCCTAACCATAACCCTAAACCCTAACCCTAACCCTAACCCTAACCCTAGCCCTAACCCTAGCCCTAAGTCGTACCCTAACCCTAATCCTAACCCTAACCCAACCTTAACCCTAAAACTAACCTTAGCCCTTAAAACTAACCTAATAGAAACCCTAACCCTAACTCCTAACCCTAAGCCTAACCTAACCCTAACCCTAACCCTAGCCGTAACCCTAACCCTAACCCTAACCCTAGCCCTAACCCTAACCCTAACCCTAACCCTAACCTTAGCCCTAACCCTAACCCCTAACCCCTAACCGTAACGCTAACCCTAAGCCTAACCCCTAACCCCTAACCCCTAACCCTAACCATAACCCTAAACCCTAACCCTAACCCTAACCCTAACCCTAGCCCTAACCCTAGCCCTAAGTCGTACCCTAACCCTAATCCTAACCCTAACCCAACCTTAACCCTAAAACTAACCTTAGCCCTTAAAACTAACCTAATAGAAACCCTAACCCTAACTCCTAACCCTAAGCCTAACCTAACCCTAACCCTAACCCTAGCCGTAACCCTAACCCTAACCCTAACCCTAGCCCTAACCCTAACCCTAACCCTAACCCTAACCTTAGCCCTAACCCTAACCCCTAACCCCTAACCGTAACGCTAACCCTAAGCCTAACCCCTAACCCCTAACCCCTAACCCTAACCATAACCCTAAACCCTAACCCTAACCCTAACCCTAACCCTAGCCCTAACCCTAGCCCTAAGTCGTACCCTAACCCTAATCCTAACCCTAACCCAACCTTAACCCTAAAACTAACCTTAGCCCTTAAAACTAACCTAATAGAAACCCTAACCCTAACTCCTAACCCTAAGCCTAACCTAACCCTAACCCTAACCCTAGCCGTAACCCTAACCCTAACCCTAACCCTAGCCCTAACCCTAACCCTAACCCTAACCCTAACCTTAGCCCTAACCCTAACCCCTAACCCCTAACCGTAACGCTAACCCTAAGCCTAACCCCTAACCCCTAACCCCTAACCCTAACCATAACCCTAAACCCTAACCCTAACCCTAACCCTAACCCTAGCCCTAACCCTAGCCCTAAGTCGTACCCTAACCCTAATCCTAACCCTAACCCAACCTTAACCCTAAAACTAACCTTAGCCCTTAAAACTAACCTAATAGAAACCCTAACCCTAACTCCTAACCCTAAGCCTAACCTAACCCTAACCCTAACCCTAGCCGTAACCCTAACCCTAACCCTAACCCTAGCCCTAACCCTAACCCTAACCCTAACCCTAACCTTAGCCCTAACCCTAACCCCTAACCCCTAACCGTAACGCTAACCCTAAGCCTAACCCCTAACCCCTAACCCCTAACCCTAACCATAACCCTAAACCCTAACCCTAACCCTAACCCTAACCCTAGCCCTAACCCTAGCCCTAAGTCGTACCCTAACCCTAATCCTAACCCTAACCCAACCTTAACCCTAAAACTAACCTTAGCCCTTAAAACTAACCTAATAGAAACCCTAACCCTAACTCCTAACCCTAAGCCTAACCTAACCCTAACCCTAACCCTAGCCGTAACCCTAACCCTAACCCTAACCCTAGCCCTAACCCTAACCCTAACCCTAACCCTAACCTTAGCCCTAACCCTAACCCCTAACCCCTAACCGTAACGCTAACCCTAAGCCTAACCCCTAACCCCTAACCCCTAACCCTAACCATAACCCTAAACCCTAACCCTAACCCTAACCCTAACCCTAGCCCTAACCCTAGCCCTAAGTCGTACCCTAACCCTAATCCTAACCCTAACCCAACCTTAACCCTAAAACTAACCTTAGCCCTTAAAACTAACCTAATAGAAACCCTAACCCTAACTCCTAACCCTAAGCCTAACCTAACCCTAACCCTAACCCTAGCCGTAACCCTAACCCTAACCCTAACCCTAGCCCTAACCCTAACCCTAACCCTAACCCTAACCTTAGCCCTAACCCTAACCCCTAACCCCTAACCGTAACGCTAACCCTAAGCCTAACCCCTAACCCCTAACCCCTAACCCTAACCATAACCCTAAACCCTAACCCTAACCCTAACCCTAACCCTAGCCCTAACCCTAGCCCTAAGTCGTACCCTAACCCTAATCCTAACCCTAACCCAACCTTAACCCTAAAACTAACCTTAGCCCTTAAAACTAACCTAATAGAAACCCTAACCCTAACTCCTAACCCTAAGCCTAACCTAACCCTAACCCTAACCCTAGCCGTAACCCTAACCCTAACCCTAACCCTAGCCCTAACCCTAACCCTAACCCTAACCCTAACCTTAGCCCTAACCCTAACCCCTAACCCCTAACCGTAACGCTAACCCTAAGCCTAACCCCTAACCCCTAACCCCTAACCCTAACCCTAACCCTAACCCCTAACCCTAACCCTAACCCTAACCCTAGCCCTAAGTCGTA
Source organism: Buteo buteo (assembly GCF_964188355.1). Lineage (NCBI taxonomy): Eukaryota > Metazoa > Chordata > Aves > Accipitriformes > Accipitridae > Buteo > Buteo buteo. The sequence continues at coordinate 106,093 of NW_027439305.1, forward strand.
CCCTAACCCTAATCCTAACCCTAACCCAACCTTAACCCTAAAACTAACCTTAGCCCTTAAAACTAACCTAATAGAAACCCTAACCCTAACTCCTAACCCTAAGCCTAACCTAACCCTAACCCTAACCCTAGCCGTAACCCTAACCCTAACCCTAACCCTAGCCCTAACCCTAACCCTAACCCTAACCCTAACCTTAGCCCTAACCCTAACCCCTAACCCCTAACCGTAACGCTAACCCTAAGCCTAACCCCTAACCCCTAACCCCTAACCCTAACCATAACCCTAAACCCTAACCCTAACCCTAACCCTAACCCTAGCCCTAACCCTAGCCCTAAGTCGTACCCTAACCCTAATCCTAACCCTAACCCAACCTTAACCCTAAAACTAACCTTAGCCCTTAAAACTAACCTAATAGAAACCCTAACCCTAACTCCTAACCCTAAGCCTAACCTAACCCTAACCCTAACCCTAGCCGTAACCCTAACCCTAACCCTAACCCTAGCCCTAACCCTAACCCTAACCCTAACCCTAACCTTAGCCCTAACCCTAACCCCTAACCCCTAACCGTAACGCTAACCCTAAGCCTAACCCCTAACCCCTAACCCCTAACCCTAACCATAACCCTAAACCCTAACCCTAACCCTAACCCTAACCCTAGCCCTAACCCTAGCCCTAAGTCGTACCCTAACCCTAATCCTAACCCTAACCCAACCTTAACCCTAAAACTAACCTTAGCCCTTAAAACTAACCTAATAGAAACCCTAACCCTAACTCCTAACCCTAAGCCTAACCTAACCCTAACCCTAACCCTAGCCATAACCCTAACCCTAACCCTAACCCTAGCCCTAACCCTAACCCTAACCCTAACCCTAACCTTAGCCCTAACCCTAACCCCTAACCCCTAACCGTAACGCTAACCCTAAGCCTAACCCCTAACCCCTAACCCCTAACCCTAACCATAACCCTAAACCCTAACCCTAACCCTAACCCTAACCCTAGCCCTAACCCTAGCCCTAAGTCGTACCCTAACCCTAATCCTAACCCTAACCCAACCTTAACCCTAAAACTAACCTTAGCCCTTAAAACTAACCTAATAGAAACCCTAACCCTAACTCGTAACCCTAAGCCTAACCTAACCCTAACCCTAACCCTAGCCGTAACCCTAACCCTAGCCCTAACCCTAACCCTAACCCTAACCCTAACCCTAACCCTAACCCCTAACCCTAACCCTAACCCTAACCCTAACCCTAACCCTAACCCTAACCCTAACCCTAGCCCTAACCCTAGCCCTAAGTCGTACCCTAACCCTAATCCTAACCCTAACCCAACCTTAACCCTAAAACTAACCTTAGCCCTTAAAACTAACCTAATAGAAACCCTAACCCTAACTCGTAACCCTAAGCCTAACCTAACCCTAACCCTAACCCTAGCCGTAACCCTAACCCTAACCCTAACCCTAGCCCTAACCCTAACCCTAACCCTAACCCTAACCTTAGCCTGTATTGGGTCTGGCTGAGATGGAGTTAATACTCCCCACAGCAGCCCTCATAGCACTGTGCCCTGCATCAGTAGCTAGAAAGGTGTTGATAGCACACCAGTGTTTTGGCTACTGCTGAGCAGTGCTGGCACAGCATCAAGGCTGTCTCCCCAACATTTTTGCCCTCCCCTCAATGGCAGGCTGGGGCAGGGCAAGATCTTGGGAGGGGACACAATCAGGACAGCTGACCTAAACTAACCAAACAGATATTCCATACCATATGACGTCAGCTCAGATATAAAAGCTAAGTAAAGGGAGAGAGGGGGGGGGCATTTTGTCTTCCGGAGCAACCACTACGCGTACTGAAGCCCTGCTTCCCGAGAAGTGGCTAGACATCGCCTGCTGATGGGAAGTAGAGAATAACATCATCTGTTTTTTTTCTTTGCTTTCGCACGCGCGACCTTTGCTATCACTGTATTAAACTGTCCTTATCTTGACCCACGAGCCTTCTGTTATATTTTCTTCCCCCCCAGCTGAGGAGGGGGAGTGATAGAGCGGCTTTGGTGGGCACCTGGCATCCAACCAGGGTCAACCCACCACAGTCCTTTTTGGCGCCCAACGTGGGGCACGACAACGGCAGTTTTGCATTAAGCGTTCTATAGCTAGTTATTAAGCGGCAAGCTCCTGTGCAGGTCACCGAGCTTGTTAGCTGCTTGCTTATCTCTAGCTTGCTGAGTTTGGGAACATGTTAATGCAAATAATGGCTGCGTGCTTTGTCCTGGCACTGATGGCTCTGTTGTGCTGTGGGAGCTATCTTGTGGGGAGAACGAAGGAACGCGGGAACGTGCTAATACAAATAATGTCTATGTGTTTTGTCCTGGCGCTGATGGCTTTGCTGTGTTGTGGGAGCTATCTTGTGGAGGAGATGAGAGAACACATCTCCCTCTCCCTACCAGGCATTGATGTGAATGGTTTTATTATGCAGGCTCCCGAGGTCCTTGTTCACCCTTATGTGAGCTGTTTAATACTAATAATTAATACTGGTGGCATATTATGGGTATTGTGGAATCTGGTCTCATCCTGGTATAAGAGAAGGCAAGTTTTAGGTGAGGCAATACTGAAATGTGCCCTCAAGCGACCGGTCCCTGGGTGGCAGGGTATATGGAAGGATTTGGGCAGATTCCTAGGACGGTTATCACCTCCCATAACCTGGGACTTTACATCTGAACAGGCAAGTAACCCTGGCAAACTGACACGCCACCTGATAGAAGGGTGCCTTGCTTATCCCAATGAAAACCAGCAGCTTCTTGCACTGTACTGGGGCCTGGCCTATGCCTACCGAGCCATAGTTCAACACTGTCAGAGGACCATGGTTGAGGCAGGGACCCAGACTGTATCTGAGGACACCATGCTCGAGATAGGGACCCAAACAACAACAACTACAGTAATTGCCCCAGTAGTGAAAAGGAAGCAGTGGACAAGGAGATCAACGGGTCCATACCATCGATTAGTGAGGGAAGAAGAAGAAGAGGAAGGGTTTGATCTAGAAGCTGGTCCTTCAACAAAGAAATTGGAGGAAGGAGTGAGGGAGCTTAAACAGGAAGCGGAAACTACCCGGTCCCTGACGTCCTCAGAACTTCGGGACTTGCGGAAAGATTACAGCCGCCAGCCAGGTGAGCGGATTGCTGCCTGGCTGCTCCGATGCTGGGATAACGGGGCTGATAGTCAGCAACTGGAAGGCAAGGAAGCCCAACAACTGGGATCCCTCGCTAGAAACCGGGGAATTGAAAGAGGAATTGGAAAAGAGGCAGCAGTTTGCAGTCTCTGGAGCCGGCTCCTCTCAAGTGTGAGGGCAAGATACCCATTCAAGGAAGATCTTGTGAATTCCTCAGAAAAGTGGACTACTGCAGATGAAGGCATCCAGTATCTGAGAGAGTTAGCAGTGGTGGAAGTCATCTACAGTGATCTAGATGATGAGGAAGTATCCAAAGATCCAGAGGATGTCCTGTGCACACGGGCCATGTGGCGAAAGGTGATTCAAGGTGCCCCAGCATCGTATTCTAACAGCTTGGCAGCAATGTATTGTCCAGATATGGAAACACCAACTGTGGAGAAAGTGTCGTCTTGGCTCCAAAACTTTGAGGAAAATCTCTGTGCCTCCTCATCCCTACAGGACAGTGCCTTGGCTGTTAGAGATGCTCCAAGAAATCAGTCCTCTCCTGCCCAAGTCAGAGGGAAAGGGAGCCCAAGGCGTATGCCACGTGGTACACTCTGGTTCTTCCTGCGTGACCAAGGGGAGGACATGAGGAAGTGGGATGGTGAACCTACCTTTAAGCTGGAAGCCCGCGTACGTGAACTGAGAGGGAAGACAGCTGTTAAGAAGGGGTCACCCAAGAAGAAGGCTGTCAGCGTAGTTGCTGTAGAGGCCCAAGAAAGCACTCAGCGATCCTCTAAGCGCAGAAGAACTGAAACCACCTCCCTTGATTCTGGTGAGGGGACTTCTGGTCTGGTACCGCAAGGATCGGACAGTGAATATTCTGATGAGGAACAGCAATAGAGGGTCCCTGCCTTCGGCCAGGAGGAGGAAAGGGATGACCGGATATACTGGACTGTGTGGATTCGATGGCCTGGCACATCAGACCCACAGAAGTATAAAGCTTTGGTAGACACTGGTGCACAGTGTACACTGATGCCATCAGGATACAGGGGCACAGAACCCATCTGGATCTCGGGAGTGACAGGGGGATGCCAAGAATTGACTATACTGGAGGCTGAAGTGAGCTTGACAGGGGACAAGTGGGAAAAGCACCCCATTGTGACCGGCCCAGAGGCCCCTTGTATCCTTGGCATAGACTACCTCAAGAGAGGGTACTTCAAGGACCCAAAGGGGTACCGATGGGTTTTTGGTGTAGCCACTGTAAATGCAGAGAAGATCAAACAGCTATCTACCCTGCCTGGCCTCTCGGAAGATCCCTTCACTGTGGGATTGCTGCAAGTTGAAGAACAGCAGGTGCCAATCGCTACCAGGACAGTGCACCGTCGGCAATATCGGACAAACCGAGACTCCCTGGCTCCCATCCATGAGCTGATTCATCACCTAGAGAGCCAAGGAGTCATCAGTAAGACTCATTCACCTTTTAATAGTCCTATATGGCCAGTGCAAAAGTCTGATGGAGGATGGAGGTTAACAGTAGATTATCGCGGCCTGAATGAAGTGACACCGCCACTGAGTGCTGCTGTACCGGACATGTTAGAGCTCCAATATGAACTGGCATCAAAGGCAGCCACATGGTATGCTACAATTGATATTGCCAATGCATTTTTCTCCATTCCTTTGGCAGCAGAATGCAGGCCACAGTTTGCTTTCACATGGAGAGGTGTCCAATACACCTGGAATCGACTGCCCCAGGGGTGGAAGCACAGCCCTACCATTTGTCACGGATTAATCCAAATGGCACTGGAACAAGGCGATGCCCCTGAACATTTACAATACATAGATGACATCATCGTGTGGGGCAACGAGGCAGAAGAAGTGTTTGAGAAGGGAAAAAAAATAATTCAGATTCTTCTGAAAGCTGGTTTCGCCATAAAGAAAAGTAAGGTCAAGGGACCTGCACAGGAGATTCAATTCTTGGGAATAAAATGGCAGGATGGACGCCGTCATGTCCCAATGGATGTGGTTAACAAGATAGCATCTATGTCTCCACCAGCCAACAAGAAAGAAACACAAGCTTTCCTAGGCCTTGTGGGGTTCTGGAGAATGCATATTCCAGGTTATAGTCAGCTTGTGAGCCCTCTCTATCGAGTAACGCGGAAAAAGAACTATTTTGAATGGGGCCCTGAACAACAACAAGCTTTTGAGCATATCAGACAGGAAATAGCTCGTGCAGTAGCTCTTGGGCCTGTCCGGACAGGACCAGATGTACAAAATGTACTCTACACTGCAGCTGGGGAGCATGGTCTCACCTGGAGCCTGTGGCAGAAAACACCAGGAGAAACCCGAGGTCGACCATTAGGGTTTTGGAGTCGGGGGTACCGAGGATCAGAAGCCCACTACACCCCGACTGAAAAAGAAATACTAGCAGCATATGAGGGGGTTCGAGCCGCTTCAGAAGTTGTTGGTACAGAAGCATATCTCCTCTTGGCACCACGATTGCCCGTGCTACACTGGATGTTCAAAGGAAACATCCCCTCTACACATCATGCAACCAGCGCTACATGGAGTAAGTGGATAGCATTGATCACACAACGAGCTCGACTGGGGAAATCTAACCGCCCAGGAATTCTGGAAGAGATCATGGACTGGCCAGAAGGCAGAGATTTTGGAGCATCACCTGAGGAGGTGGCTCGTGCCCAAGAGGCACCACCATATAATGAGCTATCAGAAGACGAAAGGTGTTACGCTTTGTTTACTGATGGATCCTGTCGTGTGGTAGGGAACCATCGGAAGTGGAAAGCTGCTGTGTGGAGTCCCACACGACAAGTCGTTGAGGCCACTGAAGGAGAAGGCGAGTCAAGTCAGTTTGCAGAAGTGAAAGCCATCCAACTAGCCCTAGACATTGCTGAACGAGAAAAGTGGCCGGTACTCTACCTCTATACTGACTCCTGGATGGTGGCTAATGCCCTATGGGGGTGGCTACAGCAGTGGAAGAAGACCAACTGGCAACGCAGGGGTAAACCCATCTGGGCAGCAGCATTGTGGCAGGACATTGCTGCCCGTGTAGAACACGTGACTCTAAAGGTACGTCATGTAGATGCTCACGTGCCCAAAAGCCGTGCCACTGAAGAACATCGAAATAATGAACAGGTAGACAAGGCTGCCAAAATAGAAATAGCTCAGGTGGACCTGGACTGGGAGCGTAAGGGTGAGCTATTTGTAGCTCGATGGGCCCATGAGACATCAGGACATCTAGGGAGAGATGCAACATATAGGTGGGCTCGTGATCGAGGGGTGGACCTGACCATGGAGGCCATCACACAGGTCACTCATGAATGTGAAACATGTGCTGCAATCAAACGAGCGACCAGAGTAAAGTCTCCCTGGAACAGAGGGCGGTGGCTGGGCTTTCGATATGGCGAGGCCTGGCAAATTGACTACATTGGACCACTGCCACGAACATGCCAAGGCAAGCGCTACATACTCACCATGGTGGAAGCAACTACTGGTTGGCTAGAAACATATCCTGTAAACCATGCCACTGCCCGAAACACCATCTTAGGCCTCGAAAGGCAAATTTTATGGCGACACGGTACCCCAGAAAGGATTGAATCAGACAATGGGACTCATTTCCGAAATAACCTCATAAGCTCCTGGGCAAAGAAACATGGCATTGAGTGGGTGTACCACATACCCTATCACCCGCAAGCATCTGGAAAAATTGAGAGATATAATGGACTGTTGAAGACTATGTTGAGAGCGCTAGGCAATGGGACATGGAAACATTGGGATACAAATTTAGCAGAAGCCACTTGGCTAGTTAACACCAGAGGATCTGCTAACCGTCCTGGTCCTGCCCAAACAAAACCCCTACATACTGTGGGAGGAGATAAGGTCCCCGTAGTGCACATGGGGAAGTGGCTGGGGAAGGCAGTGTGGATTGCACCTCCCACGGGAAAAGGCAAACCCATTCGTGGGATTGTCTTTGCTCAGGGACCTGGGTGTACTTGGTGGGTAATGCGGAAGGATGGGGAGACCCAGTGTGTGCCTCAAGGACATTTAACCTTGGGGGAAAAATAATCTGTGATGTGAGTTGTATGTTGTAGGAAGTAATGTAGCAGGAATGACCTGAACTGCAGAGGAGTGAACTTCGCAAGGAACCAGACAAGTGCATCGGTGACCCAAACCAAGCGGGTGTTGGTGCCCAGCATTCGAACATACTGCTTTTCCTGTCCTGACCACTCATCTTGATGGATGGGGCCTAAGTCATAACCTGAGTGTGAACATCTGGAGGAGTGGAAGAAGCCCATGGAATATCTATCTTTTAAAGGACAAGGGATAGTAATTAATAAGAATATATGAATCTGTACATTGGGTATAAAAGTGGTTTCAGTACGTAGTTTCAGCTGTAAGTGTTGGTAAGAAAGGATTTCAGTAATGAAAATTAAATACAATAATATGGTTAGAAGATATCTGTATTAAATTATGTGGGACCTGAGCAGGACGCAAATGGTATGGAATAAGGGGTGGAGATTGTATTGGGTCTGGCTGAGATGGAGTTAATACTCCCCACAGCAGCCCTCATAGCACTGTGCCCTGCATCAGTAGCTAGAAAGGTGTTGATAGCACACCAGTGTTTTGGCTACTGCTGAGCAGTGCTGGCACAGCATCAAGGCTGTCTCCCCAACATTTTTGCCCTCCCCTCAATGGCAGGCTGGGGCAGGGCAAGATCTTGGGAGGGGACACAATCAGGACAGCTGACCTAAACTAACCAAACAGATATTCCATACCATATGACGTCAGCTCAGATATAAAAGCTAAGTAAAGGGAGAGAGGGGGGGGGCATTTTGTCTTCCGGAGCAACCACTACGCGTACTGAAGCCCTGCTTCCCGAGAAGTGGCTAGACATCGCCTGCTGATGGGAAGTAGAGAATAACATCATCTGTTTTTTTTCTTTGCTTTCGCACGCGCGACCTTTGCTATCACTGTATTAAACTGTCCTTATCTTGACCCACGAGCCTTCTGTTATATTTTCTTCCCCCCCAGCTGAGGAGGGGGAGTGATAGAGCGGCTTTGGTGGGCACCTGGCATCCAACCAGGGTCAACCCACCACATAGCCCTAACCCTAACCCCTAACCCCTAACCGTAACGCTAACCCTAAGCCTAACCCCTAACCCCTAACCCCTAACCCTAACCATAACCCTAAACCCTAACCCTAACCCTAACCCTAGCCCTAACCCTAGCCCTAAGTCGTACCCTAACCCTAATCCTAACCCTAACCCAACCTTAACCCTAAAACTAACCTTAGCCCTTAAAACTAACCTAATAGAAACCCTAACCCTAACTCCTAACCCTAAGCCTAACCTAACCCTAACCCTAACCCTAGCCGTAACCCTAACCCTAACCCTAACCCTAGCCCTAACCCTAACCCTAACCCTAACCCTAACCTTAGCCCTAACCCTAACCCCTAACCCCTAACCGTAACGCTAACCCTAAGCCTAACCCCTAACCCCTAACCCCTAACCCTAACCATAACCCTAAACCCTAACCCTAACCCTAACCCTAACCCTAGCCCTAACCCTAGCCCTAAGTCGTACCCTAACCCTAATCCTAACCCTGACCCAACCTTAACCCTAAAACTAACCTTAGCCCTTAAAACTAACCTAATAGAAACCCTAACCCTAACTCCTAACCCTAAGCCTAACCTAACCCTAACCCTAACCCTAGCCGTAACCCTAACCCTAACCCTAACCCTAGCCCTAACCCTAACCCTAACCCTAACCCTAACCTTAGCCCTAACCCTAACCCCTAACCCCTAACCGTAACGCTAACCCTAAGCCTAACCCCTAACCCCTAACCCCTAACCCTAACCATAACCCTAAACCCTAACCCTAACCCTAACCCTAACCCTAGCCCTAACCCTAGCCCTAAGTCGTACCCTAACCCTAATCCTAACCCTAACCCAACCTTAACCCTAAAACTAACCTTAGCCCTTAAAACTAACCTAATAGAAACCCTAACCCTAACTCCTAACCCTAAGCCTAACCTAACCCTAACCCTAACCCTAGCCGTAACCCTAACCCTAACCCTAACCCTAGCCCTAACCCTAACCCTAACCCTAACCCTAACCTTAGCCCTAACCCTAACCCCTAACCCCTAACCGTAACGCTAACCCTAAGCCTAACCCCTAACCCCTAACCCCTAACCCTAACCATAACCCTAAACCCTAACCCTAACCCTAACCCTAACCCTAGCCCTAACCCTAGCCCTAAGTCGTACCCTAACCCTAATCCTAACCCTAACCCAACCTTAACCCTAAAACTAACCTTAGCCCTTAAAACTAACCTAATAGAAACCCTAACCCTAACTCCTAACCCTAAGCCTAACCTAACCCTAACCCTAACCCTAGCCGTAACCCTAACCCTAACCCTAACCCTAGCCCTAACCCTAACCCTAACCCTAACCCTAACCTTAGCCCTAACCCTAACCCCTAACCCCTAACCGTAACGCTAACCCTAAGCCTAACCCCTAACCCCTAACCCCTAACCCTAACCATAACCCTAAACCCTAACCCTAACCCTAACCCTAACCCTAGCCCTAACCCTAGCCCTAAGTCGTACCCTAACCCTAATCCTAACCCTAACCCAACCTTAACCCTAAAACTAACCTTAGCCCTTAAAACTAACCTAATAGAAACCCTAACCCTAACTCCTAACCCTAAGCCTAACCTAACCCTAACCCTAACCCTAGCCGTAACCCTAACCCTAACCCTAACCCTAGCCCTAACCCTAACCCTAACCCTAACCCTAACCTTAGCCCTAACCCTAACCCCTAACCCCTAACCGTAACGCTAACCCTAAGCCTAACCCCTAACCCCTAACCCCTAACCCTAACCATAACCCTAAACCCTAACCCTAACCCTAACCCTAACCCTAGCCCTAACCCTAGCCCTAAGTCGTACCCTAACCCTAATCCTAACCCTAACCCAACCTTAACCCTAAAACTAACCTTAGCCCTTAAAACTAACCTAATAGAAACCCTAACCCTAACTCCTAACCCTAAGCCTAACCTAACCCTAACCCTAACCCTAGCCGTAACCCTAACCCTAACCCTAACCCTAGCCCTAACCCTAACCCTAACCCTAACCCTAACCTTAGCCCTAACCCTAACCCCTAACCCCTAACCGTAACGCTAACCCTAAGCCTAACCCCTAACCCCTAACCCCTAACCCTAACCATAACCCTAAACCCTAACCCTAACCCTAACCCTAACCCTAGCCCTAACCCTAGCCCTAAGTCGTACCCTAACCCTAATCCTAACCCTAACCCAACCTTAACCCTAAAACTAACCTTAGCCCTTAAAACTAACCTAATAGAAACCCTAACCCTAACTCCTAACCCTAAGCCTAACCTAACCCTAACCCTAACCCTAGCCGTAACCCTAACCCTAACCCTAACCCTAGCCCTAACCCTAACCCTAACCCTAACCCTAACCTTAGCCCTAACCCTAACCCCTAACCCCTAACCGTAACGCTAACCCTAAGCCTAACCCCTAACCCCTAACCCCTAACCCTAACCATAACCCTAAACCCTAACCCTAACCCTAACCCTAACCCTAGCCCTAACCCTAGCCCTAAGTCGTACCCTAACCCTAATCCTAACCCTAACCCAACCTTAACCCTAAAACTAACCTTAGCCCTTAAAACTAACCTAATAGAAACCCTAACCCTAACTCCTAACCCTAAGCCTAACCTAACCCTAACCCTAACCCTAGCCGTAACCCTAACCCTAACCCTAACCCTAGCCCTAACCCTAACCCTAACCCTAACCCTAACCTTAGCCCTAACCCTAACCCCTAACCCCTAACCGTAACGCTAACCCTAAGCCTAACCCCTAACCCCTAACCCCTAACCCTAACCATAACCCTAAACCCTAACCCTAACCCTAACCCTAACCCTAGCCCTAACCCTAGCCCTAAGTCGTACCCTAACCCTAATCCTAACCCTAACCCAACCTTAACCCTAAAACTAACCTTAGCCCTTAAAACTAACCTAATAGAAACCCTAACCCTAACTCCTAACCCTAAGCCTAACCTAACCCTAACCCTAACCCTAGCCGTAACCCTAACCCTAACCCTAACCCTAGCCCTAACCCTAACCCTAACCCTAACCCCTAACCCCTAACCGTAACGCTAACCCTAAGCCTAACCCCTAACCCCTAACCCCTAACCCTAACCATAACCCTAAACCCTAACCCTAACCCTAACCCTAACCCTAGCCCTAACCCTAGCCCTAAGTCGTACCCTAACCCTAATCCTAACCCTAACCCAACCTTAACCCTAAAACTAACCTTAGCCCTTAAAACTAACCTAATAGAAACCCTAACCCTAACTCCTAACCCTAAGCCTAACCTAACCCTAACCCTAACCCTAGCCGTAACCCTAACCCTAACCCTAACCCTAGCCCTAACCCTAACCCTAACCCTAACCCTAACCTTAGCCCTAACCCTAACCCCTAACCCCTAACCGTAACGCTAACCCTAAGCCTAACCCCTAACCCCTAACCCCTAACCCTAACCATAACCCTAAACCCTAACCCTAACCCTAACCCTAACCCTAGCCCTAACCCTAGCCCTAAGTCGTACCCTAACCCTAATCCTAACCCTAACCCAACCTTAACCCTAAAACTAACCTTAGCCCTTAAAACTAACCTAATAGAAACCCTAACCCTAACTCCTAACCCTAAGCCTAACCTAACCCTAACCCTAACCCTAGCCGTAACCCTAACCCTAACCCTAACCCTAGCCCTAACCCTAACCCTAACCCTAACCCTAACCTTAGCCCTAACCCTAACCCCTAACCCCTAACCGTAACGCTAACCCTAAGCCTAACCCCTAACCCCTAACCCCTAACCCTAACCATAACCCTAAACCCTAACCCTAACCCTAACCCTAACCCTAGCCCTAACCCTAGCCCTAAGTCGTACCCTAACCCTAATCCTAACCCTAACCCAACCTTAACCCTAAAACTAACCTTAGCCCTTAAAACTAACCTAATAGAAACCCTAACCCTAACTCCTAACCCTAAGCCTAACCTAACCCTAACCCTAACCCTAGCCGTAACCCTAACCCTAACCCTAACCCTAGCCCTAACCCTAACCCTAACCCTAACCCTAACCTTAGCCCTAACCCTAACCCCTAACCCCTAACCGTAACGCTAACCCTAAGCCTAACCCCTAACCCCTAACCCCTAACCCTAACCATAACCCTAAACCCTAACCCTAACCCTAACCCTAACCCTAGCCCTAACCCTAGCCCTAAGTCGTACCCTAACCCTAATCCTAACCCTAACCCAACCTTAACCCTAAAACTAACCTTAGCCCTTAAAACTAACCTAATAGAAACCCTAACCCTAACTCCTAACCCTAAGCCTAACCTAACCCTAACCCTAACCCTAGCCGTAACCCTAACCCTAACCCTAACCCTAGCCCTAACCCTAACCCTAACCCTAACCCTAACCTTAGCCCTAACCCTAACCCCTAACCCCTAACCGTAACGCTAACCCTAAGCCTAACCCCTAACCCCTAACCCCTAACCCTAACCATAACCCTAAACCCTAACCCTAACCCTAACCCTAACCCTAGCCCTAACCCTAGCCCTAAGTCGTACCCTAACCCTAATCCTAACCCTAACCCAACCTTAACCCTAAAACTAACCTTAGCCCTTAAAACTAACCTAATAGAAACCCTAACCCTAACTCCTAACCCTAAGCCTAACCTAACCCTAACCCTAACCCTAGCCGTAACCCTAACCCTAACCCTAACCCTAGCCCTAACCCTAACCCTAACCCTAACCCTAACCTTAGCCCTAACCCTAACCCCTAACCCCTAACCGTAACGCTAACCCTAAGCCTAACCCCTAACCCCTAACCCCTAACCCTAACCATAACCCTAAACCCTAACCCTAACCCTAACCCTAACCCTAGCCCTAACCCTAGCCCTAAGTCGTACCCTAACCCTAATCCTAACCCTAACCCAACCTTAACCCTAAAACTAACCTTAGCCCTTAAAACTAACCTAATAGAAACCCTAACCCTAACTCCTAACCCTAAGCCTAACCTAACCCTAACCCTAACCCTAGCCGTAACCCTAACCCTAACCCTAACCCTAGCCCTAACCCTAACCCTAACCCTAACCCTAACCTTAGCCCTAACCCTAACCCCTAACCCCTAACCGTAACGCTAACCCTAAGCCTAACCCCTAACCCCTAACCCCTAACCCTAACCATAACCCTAAACCCTAACCCTAACCCTAACCCTAACCCTAGCCCTAACCCTAGCCCTAAGTCGTACCCTAACCCTAATCCTAACCCTAACCCAACCTTAACCCTAAAACTAACCTTAGCCCTTAAAACTAACCTAATAGAAACCCTAACCCTAACTCCTAACCCTAAGCCTAACCTAACCCTAACCCTAACCCTAGCCGTAACCCTAACCCTAACCCTAACCCTAGCCCTAACCCTAACCCTAACCCTAACCCTAACCTTAGCCCTAACCCTAACCCCTAACCCCTAACCGTAACGCTAACCCTAAGCCTAACCCCTAACCCCTAACCCCTAACCCTAACCATAACCCTAAACCCTAACCCTAACCCTAACCCTAACCCTAGCCCTAACCCTAGCCCTAAGTCGTACCCTAACCCTAATCCTAACCCTAACCCAACCTTAACCCTAAAACTAACCTTAGCCCTTAAAACTAACCTAATAGAAACCCTAACCCTAACTCCTAACCCTAAGCCTAACCTAACCCTAACCCTAACCCTAGCCGTAACCCTAACCCTAACCCTAACCCTAGCCCTAACCCTAACCCTAACCCTAACCCTAACCTTAGCCCTAACCCTAACCCCTAACCCCTAACCGTAACGCTAACCCTAAGCCTAACCCCTAACCCCTAACCCCTAACCCTAACCATAACCCTAAACCCTAACCCTAACCCTAACCCTAACCCTAGCCCTAACCCTAGCCCTAAGTCGTACCCTAACCCTAATCCTAACCCTAACCCAACCTTAACCCTAAAACTAACCTTAGCCCTTAAAACTAACCTAATAGAAACCCTAACCCTAACTCCTAACCCTAAGCCTAACCTAACCCTAACCCTAACCCTAGCCGTAACCCTAACCCTAACCCTAACCCTAGCCCTAACCCTAACCCTAACCCTAACCCTAACCTTAGCCCTAACCCTAACCCCTAACCCCTAACCGTAACGCTAACCCTAAGCCTAACCCCTAACCCCTAACCCCTAACCCTAACCATAACCCTAAACCCTAACCCTAACCCTAACCCTAACCCTAGCCCTAACCCTAGCCCTAAGTCGTACCCTAACCCTAATCCTAACCCTAACCCAACCTTAACCCTAAAACTAACCTTAGCCCTTAAAACTAACCTAATAGAAACCCTAACCCTAACTCCTAACCCTAAGCCTAACCTAACCCTAACCCTAACCCTAGCCGTAACCCTAACCCTAACCCTAACCCTAGCCCTAACCCTAACCCTAACCCTAACCCTAACCTTAGCCCTAACCCTAACCCCTAACCCCTAACCGTAACGCTAACCCTAAGCCTAACCCCTAACCCCTAACCCCTAACCCTAACCATAACCCTAAACCCTAACCCTAACCCTAACCCTAACCCTAGCCCTAACCCTAGCCCTAAGTCGTACCCTAACCCTAATCCTAACCCTAACCCAACCTTAACCCTAAAACTAACCTTAGCCCTTAAAACTAACCTAATAGAAACCCTAAGCCTAACTCCTAACCCTAAGCCTAACCTAACCCTAACCCTAACCCTAGCCGTAACCCTAACCCTAACCCTAACCCTAGCCCTAACCCTAACCCTAACCCTAACCCTAACCTTAGCCCTAACCCTAACCCCTAACCCCTAACCGTAACGCTAACCCTAAGCCTAACCCCTAACCCCTAACCCCTAACCCTAACCATAACCCTAAACCCTAACCCTAACCCTAACCCTAACCCTAGCCCTAACCCTAGCCCTAAGTCGTACCCTAACCCTAATCCTAACCCTAACCCAACCTTAACCCTAAAACTAACCTTAGCCCTTAAAACTAACCTAATAGAAACCCTAACCCTAACTCCTAACCCTAAGCCTAACCTAACCCTAACCCTAACCCTAGCCGTAACCCTAACCCTAACCCTAACCCTAGCCCTAACCCTAACCCTAACCCTAACCCTAACCTTAGCCCTAACCCTAACCCCTAACCCCTAACCGTAACGCTAACCCTAAGCCTAACCCCTAACCCCTAACCCCTAACCCTAACCATAACCCTAAACCCTAACCCTAACCCTAACCCTAACCCTAGCCCTAACCCTAGCCCTAAGTCGTACCCTAACCCTAATCCTAACCCTAACCCAACCTTAACCCTAAAACTAACCTTAGCCCTTAAAACTAACCTAATAGAAACCCTAACCCTAACTCCTAACCCTAAGCCTAACCTAACCCTAACCCTAACCCTAGCCGTAACCCTAACCCTAACCCTAACCCTAGCCCTAACCCTAACCCTAACCCTAACCCTAACCTTAGCCCTAACCCTAACCCCTAACCCCTAACCGTAACGCTAACCCTAAGCCTAACCCCTAACCCTAGCCCTAACCCTAGCCCTAAGTCGTACCCTAACCCTAATCCTAACCCTAACCCAACCTTAACCCTAAAACTAACCTTAGCCCTTAAAACTAACCTAATAGAAACCCTAACCCTAACTCCTAACCCTAAGCCTAACCTAACCCTAACCCTAACCCTAGCCGTAACCCTAACCCTAACCCTAACCCTAGCCCTAACCCTAACCCTAACCCTAACCCTAACCTTAGCCCTAACCCTAACCCCTAACCCCTAACCGTAACGCTAACCCTAAGCCTAACCCCTAACCCCTAACCCTAACCATAACCCTAAACCCTAACCCTAACCCTAACCCTAACCCTAGCCCTAACCCTAGCCCTAAGTCGTACCCTAACCCTAATCCTAACCCTAACCCAACCTTAACCCTAAAACTAACCTTAGCCCTTAAAACTAACCTAATAGAAACCCTAACCCTAACTCCTAACCCTAAGCCTAACCTAACCCTAACCCTAACCCTAGCCGTAACCCTAACCCTAACCCTAACCCTAGCCCTAACCCTAACCCTAACCCTAACCCTAACCTTAGCCCTAACCCTAACCCCTAACCCCTAACCGTAACGCTAACCCTAAGCCTAACCCCTAACCCCTAACCCCTAACCCTAACCATAACCCTAAACCCTAACCCTAACCCTAACTCTAACCCTAGCCCTAACCCTAGCCCTAAGTCGTACCCTAACCCTAATCCTAACCCTAACCCAACCTTAACCCTAAAACTAACCTTAGCCCTTAAAACTAACCTAATAGAAACCCTAACCCTAACTCCTAACCCTAAGCCTAACCTAACCCTAACCCTAACCCTAGCCGTAACCCTAACCCTAACCCTAACCCTAGCCCTAACCCTAACCCTAACCCTAACCCTAACCTTAGCCCTAACCCTAACCCCTAACCCCTAACCGTAACGCTAACCCTAAGCCTAACCCCTAACCCCTAACCCCTAACCCTAACCATAACCCTAAACCCTAACCCTAACCCTAACCCTAACCCTAACCCTAGCCCTAACCCTAGCCCTAAGTCGTACCCTAACCCTAATCCTAACCCTAACCCAACCTTAACCCTAAAACTAACCTTAGCCCTTAAAACTAACCTAATAGAAACCCTAACCCTAACTCCTAACCCTAAGCCTAACCTAACCCTAACCCTAACCCTAGCCGTAACCCTAACCCTAACCCTAACCCTAGCCCTAACCCTAACCCTAACCCTAACCCTAACCTTAGCCCTAACCCTAACCCCTAACCCCTAACCGTAACGCTAACCCTAAGCCTAACCCCTAACCCTAGCCCTAACCCTAGCCCTAAGTCGTACCCTAACCCTAATCCTAACCCTAACCCAACCTTAACCCTAAAACTAACCTTAGCCCTTAAAACTAACCTAATAGAAACCCTAACCCTAACTCCTAACCCTAAGCCTAACCTAACCCTAACCCTAACCCTAGCCGTAACCCTAACCCTAACCCTAACCCTAGCCCTAACCCTAACCCTAACCCTAACCTTAGCCCTAACCCTAACCCCTAACCCCTAACCGTAACGCTAACCCTAAGCCTAACCCCTAACCCCTAACCCCTAACCCTAACCATAACCCTAAACCCTAACCCTAACCCTAACCCTAACCCTAGCCCTAACCCTAGCCCTAAGTCGTACCCTAACCCTAATCCTAACCCTAACCCAACCTTAACCCTAAAACTAACCTTAGCCCTTAAAACTAACCTAATAGAAACCCTAACCCTAACTCCTAACCCTAAGCCTAACCTAACCCTAACCCTAACCCTAGCCGTAACCCTAACCCTAACCCTAACCCTAGCCCTAACCCTAACCCTAACCCTAACCCTAACCTTAGCCCTAACCCTAACCCCTAACCCCTAACCGTAACGCTAACCCTAAGCCTAACCCCTAACCCCTAACCCCTAACCCTAACCATAACCCTAAACCCTAACCCTAACCCTAACCCTAACCCTAGCCCTAACCCTAGCCCTAAGTCGTACCCTAACCCTAATCCTAACCCTAACCCAACCTTAACCCTAAAACTAACCTTAGCCCTTAAAACTAACCTAATAGAAACCCTAACCCTAACTCCTAACCCTAAGCCTAACCTAACCCTAACCCTAACCCTAGCCGTAACCCTAACCCTAACCCTAACCCTAGCCCTAACCCTAACCCTAACCCTAACCCTAACCTTAGCCCTAACCCTAACCCCTAACCCCTAACCGTAACGCTAACCCTAAGCCTAACCCCTAACCCCTAACCCCTAACCCTAACCATAACCCTAAACCCTAACCCTAACCCTAACCCTAACCCTAGCCCTAACCCTAGCCCTAAGTCGTACCCTAACCCTAATCCTAACCCTAACCCAACCTTAACCCTAAAACTAACCTTAGCCCTTAAAACTAACCTAATAGAAACCCTAACCCTAACTCCTAACCCTAAGCCTAACCTAACCCTAACCCTAACCCTAGCCGTAACCCTAACCCTAACCCTAACCCTAGCCCTAACCCTAACCCTAACCCTAACCCTAACCTTAGCCCTAACCCTAACCCCTAACCCCTAACCGTAACGCTAACCCTAAGCCTAACCCCTAACCCTAGCCCTAACCCTAGCCCTAAGTCGTACCCTAACCCTAATCCTAACCCTAACCCAACCTTAACCCTAAAACTAACCTTAGCCCTTAAAACTAACCTAATAGAAACCCTAACCCTAACTCCTAACCCTAAGCCTAACCTAACCCTAACCCTAACCCTAGCCGTAACCCTAACCCTAACCCTAACCCTAGCCCTAAAACTAACCCTAACCCTAACCCTAACCTTAGCCCTAACCCTAACCCCTAACCCCTAACCGTAACGCTAACCCTAAGCCTAACCCCTAACCCCTAACCCCTAACCCTAACCATAACCCTAAACCCTAACCCTAACCCTAACCCTAACCCTAGCCCTAACCCTAGCCCTAAGTCGTACCCTAACCCTAATCCTAACCCTAACCCAACCTTAACCCTAAAACTAACCTTAGCCCTTAAAACTAACCTAATAGAAACCCTAACCCTAACTCCTAACCCTAAGCCTAACCTAACCCTAACCCTAACCCTAGCCGTAACCCTAACCCTAACCCTAACCCTAGCCCTAACCCTAACCCTAACCCTAACCCTAACCTTAGCCCTAACCCTAACCCCTAACCCCTAACCGTAACGCTAACCCTAAGCGTAACCCCTAACCCCTAACCCCTAACCCTAACCATAACCCTAAACCCTAACCCTAACCCTAACCCTAACCCTAGCCCTAACCCTAGCCCTAAGTCGTACCCTAACCCTAATCCTAACCCTAACCCAACCTTAACCCTAAAACTAACCTTAGCCCTTAAAACTAACCTAATAGAAACCCTAACCCTAACTCCTAACCCTAAGCCTAACCTAACCCTAACCCTAACCCTAGCCGTAACCCTAACCCTAACCCTAACCCTAGCCCTAACCCTAACCCTAACCCTAACCCTAACCTTAGCCCTAACCCTAACCCCTAACCCCTAACCGTAACGCTAACCCTAAGCCTAACCCCTAACCCTAGCCCTAACCCTAGCCCTAAGTCGTACCCTAACCCTAATCCTAACCCTAACCCAACCTTAACCCTAAAACTAACCTTAGCCCTTAAAACTAACCTAATAGAAACCCTAACCCTAACTCCTAACCCTAAGCCTAACCTAACCCTAACCCTAACCCTAGCCGTAACCCTAACCCTAACCCTAACCCTAGCCCTAACCCTAACCCTAACCCTAACCCTAACCTTAGCCCTAACCCTAACCCCTAACCCCTAACCGTAACACTAACCCTAAGCCTAACCCCTAACCCCTAACCCCTAACCCTAACCATAACCCTAAACCCTAACCCTAACCCTAACCCTAACCCTAGCCCTAACCCTAGCCCTAAGTCGTACCCTAACCCTAATCCTAACCCTAACCCAACCTTAACCCTAAAACTAACCTTAGCCCTTAAAACTAACCTAATAGAAACCCTAACCCTAACTCCTAACCCTAAGCCTAACCTAACCCTAACCCTAACCCTAGCCGTAACCCTAACCCTAACCCTAACCCTAGCCCTAACCCTAACCCTAACCCTAACCCTAACCTTAGCCCTAACCCTAACCCCTAACCCCTAACCGTAACGCTAACCCTAAGCCTAACCCCTAACCCCTAACCCCTAACCCTAACCATAACCCTAAACCCTAACCCTAACCCTAACCCTAACCCTAGCCCTAACCCTAGCCCTAAGTCTACCCTAACCCTAATCCTAACCCTAACCCAACCTTAACCCTAAAACTAACCTTAGCCCTTAAAACTAACCTAATAGAAACCCTAACCCTAACTCCTAACCCTAAGCCTAACCTAACCCTAACCCTAACCCTAGCCGTAACCCTAACCCTAACCCTAACCCTAGCCCTAACCCTAACCCTAACCCTAACCCTAACCTTAGCCCTAACCCTAACCCCTAACCCCTAACCGTAACGCTAACCCTAAGCCTAACCCCTAACCCCTAACCCCTAACCCTAACCATAACCCTAAACCCTAACCCTAACCCTAACCCTAACCCTAGCCCTAACCCTAGCCCTAAGTCGTACCCTAACCCTAATCCTAACCCTAACCCAACCTTAACCCTAAAACTAACCTTAGCCCTTAAAACTAACCTAATAGAAACCCTAACCCTAACTCCTAACCCTAAGCCTAACCTAACCCTAACCCTAACCCTAGCCGTAACCCTAACCCTAACCCTAACCCTAGCCCTAACCCTAACCCTAACCCTAACCCTAACCTTAGCCCTAACCCTAACCCCTAACCCCTAACCGTAACGCTAACCCTAAGCCTAACCCCTAACCCCTAACCCCTAACCCTAACCATAACCCTAAACCCTAACCCTAACCCTAACCCTAACCCTAGCCCTAACCCTAGCCCTAAGTCGTACCCTAACCCTAATCCTAACCCTAACCCAACCTTAACCCTAAAACTAACCTTAGCCCTTAAAACTAACCTAATAGAAACCCTAACCCTAACTCCTAACCCTAAGCCTAACCTAACCCTAACCCTAACCCTAGCCGTAACCCTAACCCTAACCCTAACCCTAGCCCTAACCCTAACCCTAACCCTAACCCTAACCTTAGCCCTAACCCTAACCCCTAACCCCTAACCGTAACGCTAACCCTAAGCCTAACCCCTAACCCTAGCCCTAACCCTAGCCCTAAGTCGTACCCTAACCCTAATCCTAACCCTAACCCAACCTTAACCCTAAAACTAACCTTAGCCCTTAAAACTAACCTAATAGAAACCCTAACCCTAACTCCTAACCCTAAGCCTAACCTAACCCTAACCCTAACCCTAGCCGTAACCCTAACCCTAACCCTAACCCTAGCCCTAACCCTAACCCTAACCCTAACCCTAACCTTAGCCCTAACCCTAACCCCTAACCCCTAACCGTAACGCTAACCCTAAGCCTAACCCCTAACCCCTAACCCCTAACCCTAACCATAACCCTAAACCCTAACCCTAACCCTAACCCTAACCCTAGCCCTAACCCTAGCCCTAAGTCGTACCCTAACCCTAATCCTAACCCTAACCCAACCTTAACCCTAAAACTAACCTTAGCCCTTAAAACTAACCTAATAGAAACCCTAACCCTAACTCCTAACCCTAAGCCTAACCTAACCCTAACCCTAACCCTAGCCGTAACCCTAACCCTAACCCTAACCCTAGCCCTAACCCTAACCCTAACCCTAACCCTAACCTTAGCCCTAACCCTAACCCCTAACCCCTAACCGTAACGCTAACCCTAAGCCTAACCCCTAACCCCTAACCCCTAACCCTAACCATAACCCTAAACCCTAACCCTAACCCTAACCCTAACCCTAGCCCTAACCCTAGCCCTAAGTCGTACCCTAACCCTAATCCTAACCCTAACCCAACCTTAACCCTAAAACTAACCTTAGCCCTTAAAACTAACCTAATAGAAACCCTAACCCTAACTCCTAACCCTAAGCCTAACCTAACCCTAACCCTAACCCTAGCCGTAACCCTAACCCTAACCCTAACCCTAGCCCTAACCCTAACCCTAACCCTAACCCTAACCTTAGCCCTAACCCTAACCCCTAACCCCTAACCGTAACGCTAACCCTAAGCCTAACCCCTAACCCCTAACCCCTAACCCTAACCATAACCCTAAACCCTAACCCTAACCCTAACCCTAACCCTAGCCCTAACCCTAGCCCTAAGTCGTACCCTAACCCTAATCCTAACCCTAACCCAACCTTAACCCTAAAACTAACCTTAGCCCTTAAAACTAACCTAATAGAAACCCTAACCCTAACTCCTAACCCTAAGCCTAACCTAACCCTAACCCTAACCCTAGCCGTAACCCTAACCCTAACCCTAACCCTAGCCCTAACCCTAACCCTAACCCTAACCCTAACCTTAGCCCTAACCCTAACCCCTAACCCCTAACCGTAACGCTAACCCTAAGCCTAACCCCTAACCCCTAACCCCTAACCCTAACCATAACCCTAAACCCTAACCCTAACCCTAACCCTAACCCTAGCCCTAACCCTAGCCCTAAGTCGTACCCTAACCCTAATCCTAACCCTAACCCAACCTTAACCCTAAAACTAACCTTAGCCCTTAAAACTAACCTAATAGAAACCCTAACCCTAACTCCTAACCCTAAGCCTAACCTAACCCTAACCCTAACCCTAGCCGTAACCCTAACCCTAACCCTAACCCTAGCCCTAACCCTAACCCTAACCCTAACCCTAACCTTAGCCCTAACCCTAACCCCTAACCCCTAACCGTAACGCTAACCCTAAGCCTAACCCCTAACCCCTAACCCCTAACCCTAACCATAACCCTAAACCCTAACCCTAACCCTAACCCTAACCCTAGCCCTAACCCTAGCCCTAAGTCGTACCCTAACCCTAATCCTAACCCTAACCCAACCTTAACCCTAAAACTAACCTTAGCCCTTAAAACTAACCTAATAGAAACCCTAACCCTAACTCCTAACCCTAAGCCTAACCTAACCCTAACCCTAACCCTAGCCGTAACCCTAACCCTAACCCTAACCCTAGCCCTAACCCTAACCCTAACCCTAACCCTAACCTTAGCCCTAACCCTAACCCCTAACCCCTAACCGTAACGCTAACCCTAAGCCTAACCCCTAACCCCTAACCCCTAACCCTAACCATAACCCTAAACCCTAACCCTAACCCTAACCCTAACCCTAGCCCTAACCCTAGCCCTAAGTCGTACCCTAACCCTAATCCTAACCCTAACCCAACCTTAACCCTAAAACTAACCTTAGCCCTTAAAACTAACCTAATAGAAACCCTAACCCTAACTCCTAACCCTAAGCCTAACCTAACCCTAACCCTAACCCTAGCCGTAACCCTAACCCTAACCCTAACCCTAGCCCTAACCCTAACCCTAACCCTAACCCTAACCTTAGCCCTAACCCTAACCCCTAACCCCTAACCGTAACGCTAACCCTAAGCCTAACCCCTAACCCCTAACCCCTAACCCTAACCATAACCCTAAACCCTAACCCTAACCCTAACCCTAACCCTAGCCCTAACCCTAGCCCTAAGTCGTACCCTAACCCTAATCCTAACCCTAACCCAACCTTAACCCTAAAACTAACCTTAGCCCTTAAAACTAACCTAATAGAAACCCTAACCCTAACTCCTAACCCTAAGCCTAACCTAACCCTAACCCTAACCCTAGCCGTAACCCTAACCCTAACCCTAACCCTAGCCCTAACCCTAACCCTAACCCTAACCCTAACCTTAGCCCTAACCCTAACCCCTAACCCCTAACCGTAACGCTAACCCTAAGCCTAACCCCTAACCCCTAACCCCTAACCCTAACCATAACCCTAAACCCTAACCCTAACCCTAACCCTAACCCTAGCCCTAACCCTAGCCCTAAGTCGTACCCTAACCCTAATCCTAACCCTAACCCAACCTTAACCCTAAAACTAACCTTAGCCCTTAAAACTAACCTAATAGAAACCCTAACCCTAACTCCTAACCCTAAGCCTAACCTAACCCTAACCCTAACCCTAGCCGTAACCCTAACCCTAACCCTAACCCTAGCCCTAACCCTAACCCTAACCCTAACCCTAACCTTAGCCCTAACCCTAACCCCTAACCCCTAACCGTAACGCTAACCCTAAGCCTAACCCCTAACCCCTAACCCCTAACCCTAACCATAACCCTAAACCCTAACCCTAACCCTAACCCTAACCCTAGCCCTAACCCTAGCCCTAAGTCGTACCCTAACCCTAATCCTAACCCTAACCCAACCTTAACCCTAAAACTAACCTTAGCCCTTAAAACTAACCTAATAGAAACCCTAACCCTAACTCCTAACCCTAAGCCTAACCTAACCCTAACCCTAACCCTAGCCGTAACCCTAACCCTAACCCTAACCCTAGCCCTAACCCTAACCCTAACCCTAACCCTAACCTTAGCCCTAACCCTAACCCCTAACCCCTAACCGTAACGCTAACCCTAAGCCTAACCCCTAACCCCTAACCCCTAACCCTAACCATAACCCTAAACCCTAACCCTAACCCTAACCCTAACCCTAGCCCTAACCCTAGCCCTAAGTCGTACCCTAACCCTAATCCTAACCCTAACCCAACCTTAACCCTAAAACTAACCTTAGCCCTTAAAACTAACCTAATAGAAACCCTAACCCTAACTCCTAACCCTAAGCCTAACCTAACCCTAACCCTAACCCTAGCCGTAACCCTAACCCTAACCCTAACCCTAGCCCTAACCCTAACCCTAACCCTAACCCTAACCTTAGCCCTAACCCTAACCCCTAACCCCTAACCGTAACGCTAACCCTAAGCCTAACCCCTAACCCCTAACCCCTAACCCTAACCATAACCCTAAACCCTAACCCTAACCCTAACCCTAACCCTAGCCCTAACCCTAGCCCTAAGTCGTACCCTAACCCTAATCCTAACCCTAACCCAACCTTAACCCTAAAACTAACCTTAGCCCTTAAAACTAACCTAATAGAAACCCTAACCCTAACTCCTAACCCTAAGCCTAACCTAACCCTAACCCTAACCCTAGCCGTAACCCTAACCCTAACCCTAACCCTAGCCCTAACCCTAACCCTAACCCTAACCCTAACCCTAGCCCTAACCCTAACCCTAACCCTAACCCTAACCTTAGCCCTAACCCTAACCCCTAACCCCTAACCGTAACGCTAACCCTAAGCCTAACCCCTAACCCCTAACCCCTAACCCTAACCATAACCCTAAACCCTAACCCTAACCCTAACCCTAACCCTAGCCCTAACCCTAGCCCTAAGTCGTACCCTAACCCTAATCCTAACCCTAACCCAACCTTAACCCTAAAACTAACCTTAGCCCTTAAAACTAACCTAATAGAAACCCTAACCCTAACTCCTAACCCTAAGCCTAACCTAACCCTAACCCTAACCCTAGCCGTAACCCTAACCCTAACCCTAACCCTAGCCCTAACCCTAACCCTAACCCTAACCCTAACCTTAGCCCTAACCCTAACCCCTAACCCCTAACCGTAACGCTAACCCTAAGCCTAACCCCTAACCCCTAACCCCTAACCCTAACCATAACCCTAAACCCTAACCCTAACCCTAACCCTAACCCTAGCCCTAACCCTAGCCCTAAGTCGTACCCTAACCCTAATCCTAACCCTAACCCAACCTTAACCCTAAAACTAACCTTAGCCCTTAAAACTAACCTAATAGAAACCCTAACCCTAACTCCTAACCCTAAGCCTAACCTAACCCTAACCCTAACCCTAGCCGTAACCCTAACCCTAACCCTAACCCTAGCCCTAACCCTAACCCTAACCCTAACCCTAACCTTAGCCCTAACCCTAACCCCTAACCCCTAACCGTAACGCTAACCCTAAGCCTAACCCCTAACCCCTAACCCCTAACCCTAACCATAACCCTAAACCCTAACCCTAACCCTAACCCTAACCCTAGCCCTAACCCTAGCCCTAAGTCGTACCCTAACCCTAATCCTAACCCTAACCCAACCTTAACCCTAAAACTAACCTTAGCCCTTAAAACTAACCTAATAGAAACCCTAACCCTAACTCCTAACCCTAAGCCTAACCTAACCCTAACCCTAACCCTAGCCGTAACCCTAACCCTAACCCTAACCCTAGCCCTAACCCTAACCCTAACCCTAACCCTAACCTTAGCCCTAACCCTAACCCCTAACCCCTAACCGTAACGCTAACCCTAAGCCTAACCCCTAACCCCTAACCCCTAACCCTAACCATAACCCTAAACCCTAACCCTAACCCTAACCCTAACCCTAGCCCTAACCCTAGCCCTAAGTCGTACCCTAACCCTAATCCTAACCCTAACCCAACCTTAACCCTAAAACTAACCTTAGCCCTTAAAACTAACCTAATAGAAACCCTAACCCTAACTCCTAACCCTAAGCCTAACCTAACCCTAACCCTAACCCTAGCCGTAACCCTAACCCTAACCCTAACCCTAGCCCTAACCCTAACCCTAACCCTAACCCTAACCTTAGCCCTAACCCTAACCCCTAACCCCTAACCGTAACGCTAACCCTAAGCCTAACCCCTAACCCCTAACCCCTAACCCTAACCATAACCCTAAACCCTAACCCTAACCCTAACCCTAACCCTAGCCCTAACCCTAGCCCTAAGTCGTACCCTAACCCTAATCCTAACCCTAACCCAACCTTAACCCTAAAACTAACCTTAGCCCTTAAAACTAACCTAATAGAAACCCTAACCCTAACTCCTAACCCTAAGCCTAACCTAACCCTAACCCTAACCCTAGCCGTAACCCTAACCCTAACCCTAACCCTAGCCCTAACCCTAACCCTAACCCTAACCCTAACCTTAGCCCTAACCCTAACCCCTAACCCCTAACCGTAACGCTAACCCTAAGCCTAACCCCTAACCCCTAACCCCTAACCCTAACCATAACCCTAAACCCTAACCCTAACCCTAACCCTAACCCTAGCCCTAACCCTAGCCCTAAGTCGTACCCTAACCCTAATCCTAACCCTAACCCAACCTTAACCCTAAAACTAACCTTAGCCCTTAAAACTAACCTAATAGAAACCCTAACCCTAACTCCTAACCCTAAGCCTAACCTAACCCTAACCCTAACCCTAGCCGTAACCCTAACCCTAACCCTAACCCTAGCCCTAACCCTAACCCTAACCCTAACCCTAACCTTAGCCCTAACCCTAACCCCTAACCCCTAACCGTAACGCTAACCCTAAGCCTAACCCCTAACCCCTAACCCCTAACCCTAACCATAACCCTAAACCCTAACCCTAACCCTAACCCTAACCCTAGCCCTAACCCTAGCCCTAAGTCGTACCCTAACCCTAATCCTAACCCTAACCCAACCTTAACCCTAAAACTAACCTTAGCCCTTAAAACTAACCTAATAGAAACCCTAACCCTAACTCCTAACCCTAAGCCTAACCTAACCCTAACCCTAACCCTAGCCGTAACCCTAACCCTAACCCTAACCCTAGCCCTAACCCTAACCCTAACCCTAACCCTAACCTTAGCCCTAACCCTAACCCCTAACCCCTAACCGTAACGCTAACCCTAAGCCTAACCCCTAACCCCTAACCCCTAACCCTAACCATAACCCTAAACCCTAACCCTAACCCTAACCCTAACCCTAGCCCTAACCCTAGCCCTAAGTCGTACCCTAACCCTAATCCTAACCCTAACCCAACCTTAACCCTAAAACTAACCTTAGCCCTTAAAACTAACCTAATAGAAACCCTAACCCTAACTCCTAACCCTAAGCCTAACCTAACCCTAACCCTAACCCTAGCCGTAACCCTAACCCTAACCCTAACCCTAGCCCTAACCCTAACCCTAACCCTAACCCTAACCTTAGCCCTAACCCTAACCCCTAACCCCTAACCGTAACGCTAACCCTAAGCCTAACCCCTAACCCCTAACCCCTAACCCTAACCATAACCCTAAACCCTAACCCTAACCCTAACCCTAACCCTAGCCCTAACCCTAGCCCTAAGTCGTACCCTAACCCTAATCCTAACCCTAACCCAACCTTAACCCTAAAACTAACCTTAGCCCTTAAAACTAACCTAATAGAAACCCTAACCCTAACTCCTAACCCTAAGCCTAACCTAACCCTAACCCTAACCCTAGCCGTAACCCTAACCCTAACCCTAACCCTAGCCCTAACCCTAACCCTAACCCTAACCCTAACCTTAGCCCTAACCCTAACCCCTAACCCCTAACCGTAACGCTAACCCTAAGCCTAACCCCTAACCCCTAACCCCTAACCCTAACCATAACCCTAAACCCTAACCCTAACCCTAACCCTAACCCTAGCCCTAACCCTAGCCCTAAGTCGTACCCTAACCCTAATCCTAACCCTAACCCAACCTTAACCCTAAAACTAACCTTAGCCCTTAAAACTAACCTAATAGAAACCCTAACCCTAACTCCTAACCCTAAGCCTAACCTAACCCTAACCCTAACCCTAGCCGTAACCCTAACCCTAACCCTAACCCTAGCCCTAACCCTAACCCTAACCCTAACCCTAACCTTAGCCCTAACCCTAACCCCTAACCCCTAACCGTAACGCTAACCCTAAGCCTAACCCCTAACCCCTAACCCCTAACCCTAACCATAACCCTAAACCCTAACCCTAACCCTAACCCTAACCCTAGCCCTAACCCTAGCCCTAAGTCGTACCCTAACCCTAATCCTAACCCTAACCCAACCTTAACCCTAAAACTAACCTTAGCCCTTAAAACTAACCTAATAGAAACCCTAACCCTAACTCCTAACCCTAAGCCTAACCTAACCCTAACCCTAACCCTAGCCGTAACCCTAACCCTAACCCTAACCCTAGCCCTAACCCTAACCCTAACCCTAACCCTAACCTTAGCCCTAACCCTAACCCCTAACCCCTAACCGTAACGCTAACCCTAAGCCTAACCCCTAACCCCTAACCCCTAACCCTAACCATAACCCTAAACCCTAACCCTAACCCTAACCCTAACCCTAGCCCTAACCCTAGCCCTAAGTCGTACCCTAACCCTAATCCTAACCCTAACCCAACCTTAACCCTAAAACTAACCTTAGCCCTTAAAACTAACCTAATAGAAACCCTAACCCTAACTCCTAACCCTAAGCCTAACCTAACCCTAACCCTAACCCTAGCCGTAACCCTAACCCTAACCCTAACCCTAGCCCTAACCCTAACCCTAACCCTAACCCTAACCTTAGCCCTAACCCTAACCCCTAACCCCTAACCGTAACGCTAACCCTAAGCCTAACCCCTAACCCCTAACCCCTAACCCTAACCATAACCCTAAACCCTAACCCTAACCCTAACCCTAACCCTAGCCCTAACCCTAGCCCTAAGTCGTACCCTAACCCTAATCCTAACCCTAACCCAACCTTAACCCTAAAACTAACCTTAGCCCTTAAAACTAACCTAATAGAAACCCTAACCCTAACTCCTAACCCTAAGCCTAACCTAACCCTAACCCTAACCCTAGCCGTAACCCTAACCCTAACCCTAACCCTAGCCCTAACCCTAACCCTAACCCTAACCCTAACCTTAGCCCTAACCCTAACCCCTAACCCCTAACCGTAACGCTAACCCTAAGCCTAACCCCTAACCCCTAACCCCTAACCCTAACCATAACCCTAAACCCTAACCCTAACCCTAACCCTAACCCTAGCCCTAACCCTAGCCCTAAGTCGTACCCTAACCCTAATCCTAACCCTAACCCAACCTTAACCCTAAAACTAACCTTAGCCCTTAAAACTAACCTAATAGAAACCCTAACCCTAACTCCTAACCCTAAGCCTAACCTAACCCTAACCCTAACCCTAGCCGTAACCCTAACCCTAACCCTAACCCTAGCCCTAACCCTAACCCTAACCCTAACCCTAACCTTAGCCCTAACCCTAACCCCTAACCCCTAACCGTAACGCTAACCCTAAGCCTAACCCCTAACCCCTAACCCCTAACCCTAACCATAACCCTAAACCCTAACCCTAACCCTAACCCTAACCCTAGCCCTAACCCTAGCCCTAAGTCGTACCCTAACCCTAATCCTAACCCTAACCCAACCTTAACCCTAAAACTAACCTTAGCCCTTAAAACTAACCTAATAGAAACCCTAACCCTAACTCCTAACCCTAAGCCTAACCTAACCCTAACCCTAACCCTAGCCGTAACCCTAACCCTAACCCTAACCCTAGCCCTAACCCTAACCCTAACCCTAACCCTAACCTTAGCCCTAACCCTAACCCCTAACCCCTAACCGTAACGCTAACCCTAAGCCTAACCCCTAACCCCTAACCCCTAACCCTAACCATAACCCTAAACCCTAACCCTAACCCTAACCCTAACCCTAGCCCTAACCCTAGCCCTAAGTCGTACCCTAACCCTAATCCTAACCCTAACCCAACCTTAACCCTAAAACTAACCTTAGCCCTTAAAACTAACCTAATAGAAACCCTAACCCTAACTCCTAACCCTAAGCCTAACCTAACCCTAACCCTAACCCTAGCCGTAACCCTAACCCTAACCCTAACCCTAGCCCTAACCCTAACCCTAACCCTAACCCTAACCTTAGCCCTAACCCTAACCCCTAACCCCTAACCGTAACGCTAACCCTAAGCCTAACCCCTAACCCCTAACCCCTAACCCTAACCATAACCCTAAACCCTAACCCTAACCCTAACCCTAACCCTAGCCCTAACCCTAGCCCTAAGTCGTACCCTAACCCTAATCCTAACCCTAACCCAACCTTAACCCTAAAACTAACCTTAGCCCTTAAAACTAACCTAATAGAAACCCTAACCCTAACTCCTAACCCTAAGCCTAACCTAACCCTAACCCTAACCCTAGCCGTAACCCTAACCCTAACCCTAACCCTAGCCCTAACCCTAACCCTAACCCTAACCCTAACCTTAGCCCTAACCCTAACCCCTAACCCCTAACCGTAACGCTAACCCTAAGCCTAACCCCTAACCCCTAACCCCTAACCCTAACCATAACCCTAAACCCTAACCCTAACCCTAACCCTAACCCTAGCCCTAACCCTAGCCCTAAGTCGTACCCTAACCCTAATCCTAACCCTAACCCAACCTTAACCCTAAAACTAACCTTAGCCCTTAAAACTAACCTAATAGAAACCCTAACCCTAACTCCTAACCCTAAGCCTAACCTAACCCTAACCCTAACCCTAGCCGTAACCCTAACCCTAACCCTAACCCTAGCCCTAACCCTAACCCTAACCCTAACCCTAACCTTAGCCCTAACCCTAACCCCTAACCCCTAACCGTAACGCTAACCCTAAGCCTAACCCCTAACCCCTAACCCCTAACCCTAACCATAACCCTAAACCCTAACCCTAACCCTAACCCTAACCCTAGCCCTAACCCTAGCCCTAAGTCGTACCCTAACCCTAATCCTAACCCTAACCCAACCTTAACCCTAAAACTAACCTTAGCCCTTAAAACTAACCTAATAGAAACCCTAACCCTAACTCCTAACCCTAAGCCTAACCTAACCCTAACCCTAACCCTAGCCGTAACCCTAACCCTAACCCTAACCCTAGCCCTAACCCTAACCCTAACCCTAACCCTAACCTTAGCCCTAACCCTAACCCCTAACCCCTAACCGTAACGCTAACCCTAAGCCTAACCCCTAACCCCTAACCCCTAACCCTAACCATAACCCTAAACCCTAACCCTAACCCTAACCCTAACCCTAGCCCTAACCCTAGCCCTAAGTCGTACCCTAACCCTAATCCTAACCCTAACCCAACCTTAACCCTAAAACTAACCTTAGCCCTTAAAACTAACCTAATAGAAACCCTAACCCTAACTCCTAACCCTAAGCCTAACCTAACCCTAACCCTAACCCTAGCCGTAACCCTAACCCTAACCCTAACCCTAGCCCTAACCCTAACCCTAACCCTAACCCTAACCTTAGCCCTAACCCTAACCCCTAACCCCTAACCGTAACGCTAACCCTAAGCCTAACCCCTAACCCCTAACCCCTAACCCTAACCATAACCCTAAACCCTAACCCTAACCCTAACCCTAACCCTAGCCCTAACCCTAGCCCTAAGTCGTACCCTAACCCTAATCCTAACCCTAACCCAACCTTAACCCTAAAACTAACCTTAGCCCTTAAAACTAACCTAATAGAAACCCTAACCCTAACTCCTAACCCTAAGCCTAACCTAACCCTAACCCTAACCCTAGCCGTAACCCTAACCCTAACCCTAACCCTAGCCCTAACCCTAACCCTAACCCTAACCCTAACCTTAGCCCTAACCCTAACCCCTAACCCCTAACCGTAACGCTAACCCTAAGCCTAACCCCTAACCCCTAACCCCTAACCCTAACCATAACCCTAAACCCTAACCCTAACCCTAACCCTAACCCTAGCCCTAACCCTAGCCCTAAGTCGTACCCTAACCCTAATCCTAACCCTAACCCAACCTTAACCCTAAAACTAACCTTAGCCCTTAAAACTAACCTAATAGAAACCCTAACCCTAACTCCTAACCCTAAGCCTAACCTAACCCTAACCCTAACCCTAGCCGTAACCCTAACCCTAACCCTAACCCTAGCCCTAACCCTAACCCTAACCCTAACCCTAACCTTAGCCCTAACCCTAACCCCTAACCCCTAACCGTAACGCTAACCCTAAGCCTAACCCCTAACCCCTAACCCCTAACCCTAACCATAACCCTAAACCCTAACCCTAACCCTAACCCTAACCCTAGCCCTAACCCTAGCCCTAAGTCGTACCCTAACCCTAATCCTAACCCTAACCCAACCTTAACCCTAAAACTAACCTTAGCCCTTAAAACTAACCTAATAGAAACCCTAACCCTAACTCCTAACCCTAAGCCTAACCTAACCCTAACCCTAACCCTAGCCGTAACCCTAACCCTAACCCTAACCCTAGCCCTAACCCTAACCCTAACCCTAACCCTAACCTTAGCCCTAACCCTAACCCCTAACCCCTAACCGTAACGCTAACCCTAAGCCTAACCCCTAACCCCTAACCCCTAACCCTAACCATAACCCTAAACCCTAACCCTAACCCTAACCCTAACCCTAGCCCTAACCCTAGCCCTAAGTCGTACCCTAACCCTAATCCTAACCCTAACCCAACCTTAACCCTAAAACTAACCTTAGCCCTTAAAACTAACCTAATAGAAACCCTAACCCTAACTCCTAACCCTAAGCCTAACCTAACCCTAACCCTAACCCTAGCCGTAACCCTAACCCTAACCCTAACCCTAGCCCTAACCCTAACCCTAACCCTAACCCTAACCTTAGCCCTAACCCTAACCCCTAACCCCTAACCGTAACGCTAACCCTAAGCCTAACCCCTAACCCCTAACCCCTAACCCTAACCATAACCCTAAACCCTAACCCTAACCCTAACCCTAACCCTAGCCCTAACCCTAGCCCTAAGTCGTACCCTAACCCTAATCCTAACCCTAACCCAACCTTAACCCTAAAACTAACCTTAGCCCTTAAAACTAACCTAATAGAAACCCTAACCCTAACTCCTAACCCTAAGCCTAACCTAACCCTAACCCTAACCCTAGCCGTAACCCTAACCCTAACCCTAACCCTAGCCCTAACCCTAACCCTAACCCTAACCCTAACCTTAGCCCTAACCCTAACCCCTAACCCCTAACCGTAACGCTAACCCTAAGCCTAACCCCTAACCCCTAACCCCTAACCCTAACCATAACCCTAAACCCTAACCCTAACCCTAACCCTAACCCTAGCCCTAACCCTAGCCCTAAGTCGTACCCTAACCCTAATCCTAACCCTAACCCAACCTTAACCCTAAAACTAACCTTAGCCCTTAAAACTAACCTAATAGAAACCCTAACCCTAACTCCTAACCCTAAGCCTAACCTAACCCTAACCCTAACCCTAGCCGTAACCCTAACCCTAACCCTAACCCTAGCCCTAACCCTAACCCTAACCCTAACCCTAACCTTAGCCCTAACCCTAACCCCTAACCCCTAACCGTAACGCTAACCCTAAGCCTAACCCCTAACCCCTAACCCCTAACCCTAACCATAACCCTAAACCCTAACCCTAACCCTAACCCTAACCCTAGCCCTAACCCTAGCCCTAAGTCGTACCCTAACCCTAATCCTAACCCTAACCCAACCTTAACCCTAAAACTAACCTTAGCCCTTAAAACTAACCTAATAGAAACCCTAACCCTAACTCCTAACCCTAAGCCTAACCTAACCCTAACCCTAACCCTAGCCGTAACCCTAACCCTAACCCTAACCCTAGCCCTAACCCTAACCCTAACCCTAACCCTAACCTTAGCCCTAACCCTAACCCCTAACCCCTAACCGTAACGCTAACCCTAAGCCTAACCCCTAACCCCTAACCCCTAACCCTAACCATAACCCTAAACCCTAACCCTAACCCTAACCCTAACCCTAGCCCTAACCCTAGCCCTAAGTCGTACCCTAACCCTAATCCTAACCCTAACCCAACCTTAACCCTAAAACTAACCTTAGCCCTTAAAACTAACCTAATAGAAACCCTAACCCTAACTCCTAACCCTAAGCCTAACCTAACCCTAACCCTAACCCTAGCCGTAACCCTAACCCTAACCCTAACCCTAGCCCTAACCCTAACCCTAACCCTAACCCTAACCTTAGCCCTAACCCTAACCCCTAACCCCTAACCGTAACGCTAACCCTAAGCCTAACCCCTAACCCCTAACCCCTAACCCTAACCATAACCCTAAACCCTAACCCTAACCCTAACCCTAACCCTAGCCCTAACCCTAGCCCTAAGTCGTACCCTAACCCTAATCCTAACCCTAACCCAACCTTAACCCTAAAACTAACCTTAGCCCTTAAAACTAACCTAATAGAAACCCTAACCCTAACTCCTAACCCTAAGCCTAACCTAACCCTAACCCTAACCCTAGCCGTAACCCTAACCCTAACCCTAACCCTAGCCCTAACCCTAACCCTAACCCTAACCCTAACCTTAGCCCTAACCCTAACCCCTAACCCCTAACCGTAACGCTAACCCTAAGCCTAACCCCTAACCCCTAACCCCTAACCCTAACCATAACCCTAAACCCTAACCCTAACCCTAACCCTAACCCTAGCCCTAACCCTAGCCCTAAGTCGTACCCTAACCCTAATCCTAACCCTAACCCAACCTTAACCCTAAAACTAACCTTAGCCCTTAAAACTAACCTAATAGAAACCCTAACCCTAACTCCTAACCCTAAGCCTAACCTAACCCTAACCCTAACCCTAGCCGTAACCCTAACCCTAACCCTAACCCTAGCCCTAACCCTAACCCTAACCCTAACCCTAACCTTAGCCCTAACCCTAACCCCTAACCCCTAACCGTAACGCTAACCCTAAGCCTAACCCCTAACCCCTAACCCCTAACCCTAACCATAACCCTAAACCCTAACCCTAACCCTAACCCTAACCCTAGCCCTAACCCTAGCCCTAAGTCGTACCCTAACCCTAATCCTAACCCTAACCCAACCTTAACCCTAAAACTAACCTTAGCCCTTAAAACTAACCTAATAGAAACCCTAACCCTAACTCCTAACCCTAAGCCTAACCTAACCCTAACCCTAACCCTAGCCGTAACCCTAACCCTAACCCTAACCCTAGCCCTAACCCTAACCCTAACCCTAACCCTAACCTTAGCCCTAACCCTAACCCCTAACCCCTAACCGTAACGCTAACCCTAAGCCTAACCCCTAACCCCTAACCCCTAACCCTAACCATAACCCTAAACCCTAACCCTAACCCTAACCCTAACCCTAGCCCTAACCCTAGCCCTAAGTCGTACCCTAACCCTAATCCTAACCCTAACCCAACCTTAACCCTAAAACTAACCTTAGCCCTTAAAACTAACCTAATAGAAACCCTAACCCTAACTCCTAACCCTAAGCCTAACCTAACCCTAACCCTAACCCTAGCCGTAACCCTAACCCTAACCCTAACCCTAGCCCTAACCCTAACCCTAACCCTAACCCTAACCTTAGCCCTAACCCTAACCCCTAACCCCTAACCGTAACGCTAACCCTAAGCCTAACCCCTAACCCCTAACCCCTAACCCTAACCCTAACCCTAGCCCTAACCCTAGCCCTAAGTCGTACCCTAACCCTAATCCTAACCCTAACCCAACCTTAACCCTAAAACTAACCTTAGCCCTTAAAACTAACCTAATAGAAACCCTAACCCTAACTCCTAACCCTAAGCCTAACCTAACCCTAACCCTAACCCTAGCCGTAACCCTAACCCTAACCCTAACCCTAGCCCTAACCCTAACCCTAACCCTAACCCTAACCTTAGCCCTAACCCTAACCCCTAACCCCTAACCGTAACGCTAACCCTAAGCCTAACCCCTAACCCCTAACCCCTAACCCTAACCATAACCCTAAACCCTAACCCTAACCCTAACCCTAACCCTAGCCCTAACCCTAGCCCTAAGTCGTACCCTAACCCTAATCCTAACCCTAACCCAACCTTAACCCTAAAACTAACCTTAGCCCTTAAAACTAACCTAATAGAAACCCTAACCCTAACTCCTAACCCTAAGCCTAACCTAACCCTAACCCTAACCCTAGCCGTAACCCTAACCCTAACCCTAACCCTAGCCCTAACCCTAACCCTAACCCTAACCCTAACCTTAGCCCTAACCCTAACCCCTAACCCCTAACCGTAACGCTAACCCTAAGCCTAACCCCTAACCCCTAACCCCTAACCCTAACCATAACCCTAAACCCTAACCCTAACCCTAACCCTAACCCTAGCCCTAACCCTAGCCCTAAGTCGTACCCTAACCCTAATCCTAACCCTAACCCAACCTTAACCCTAAAACTAACCTTAGCCCTTAAAACTAACCTAATAGAAACCCTAACCCTAACTCCTAACCCTAAGCCTAACCTAACCCTAACCCTAACCCTAGCCGTAACCCTAACCCTAACCCTAACCCTAGCCCTAACCCTAACCCTAACCCTAACCCTAACCTTAGCCCTAACCCTAACCCCTAACCCCTAACCGTAACGCTAACCCTAAGCCTAACCCCTAACCCCTAACCCCTAACCCTAACCATAACCCTAAACCCTAACCCTAACCCTAACCCTAACCCTAGCCCTAACCCTAGCCCTAAGTCGTACCCTAACCCTAATCCTAACCCTAACCCAACCTTAACCCTAAAACTAACCTTAGCCCTTAAAACTAACCTAATAGAAACCCTAACCCTAACTCCTAACCCTAAGCCTAACCTAACCCTAACCCTAACCCTAGCCGTAACCCTAACCCTAACCCTAACCCTAGCCCTAACCCTAACCCTAACCCTAACCCTAACCTTAGCCCTAACCCTAACCCCTAACCCCTAACCGTAACGCTAACCCTAAGCCTAACCCCTAACCCCTAACCCCTAACCCTAACCATAACCCTAAACCCTAACCCTAACCCTAACCCTAACCCTAGCCCTAACCCTAGCCCTAAGTCGTACCCTAACCCTAATCCTAACCCTAACCCAACCTTAACCCTAAAACTAACCTTAGCCCTTAAAACTAACCTAATAGAAACCCTAACCCTAACTCCTAACCCTAAGCCTAACCTAACCCTAACCCTAACCCTAGCCGTAACCCTAACCCTAACCCTAACCCTAGCCCTAACCCTAACCCTAACCCTAACCCTAACCTTAGCCCTAACCCTAACCCCTAACCCCTAACCGTAACGCTAACCCTAAGCCTAACCCCTAACCCCTAACCCCTAACCCTAACCATAACCCTAAACCCTAACCCTAACCCTAACCCTAACCCTAGCCCTAACCCTAGCCCTAAGTCGTACCCTAACCCTAATCCTAACCCTAACCCAACCTTAACCCTAAAACTAACCTTAGCCCTTAAAACTAACCTAATAGAAACCCTAACCCTAACTCCTAACCCTAAGCCTAACCTAACCCTAACCCTAACCCTAGCCGTAACCCTAACCCTAACCCTAACCCTAGCCCTAACCCTAACCCTAACCCTAACCCTAACCTTAGCCCTAACCCTAACCCCTAACCCCTAACCGTAACGCTAACCCTAAGCCTAACCCCTAACCCCTAACCCCTAACCCTAACCATAACCCTAAACCCTAACCCTAACCCTAACCCTAACCCTAGCCCTAACCCTAGCCCTAAGTCGTACCCTAACCCTAATCCTAACCCTAACCCAACCTTAACCCTAAAACTAACCTTAGCCCTTAAAACTAACCTAATAGAAACCCTAACCCTAACTCCTAACCCTAAGCCTAACCTAACCCTAACCCTAACCCTAGCCGTAACCCTAACCCTAACCCTAACCCTAGCCCTAACCCTAACCCTAACCCTAACCCTAACCTTAGCCCTAACCCTAACCCCTAACCCCTAACCGTAACGCTAACCCTAAGCCTAACCCCTAACCCCTAACCCCTAACCCTAACCATAACCCTAAACCCTAACCCTAACCCTAACCCTAACCCTAGCCCTAACCCTAGCCCTAAGTCGTACCCTAACCCTAATCCTAACCCTAACCCAACCTTAACCCTAAAACTAACCTTAGCCCTTAAAACTAACCTAATAGAAACCCTAACCCTAACTCCTAACCCTAAGCCTAACCTAACCCTAACCCTAACCCTAGCCGTAACCCTAACCCTAACCCTAACCCTAGCCCTAACCCTAACCCTAACCCTAACCCTAACCTTAGCCCTAACCCTAACCCCTAACCCCTAACCGTAACGCTAACCCTAAGCCTAACCCCTAACCCCTAACCCCTAACCCTAACCATAACCCTAAACCCTAACCCTAACCCTAACCCTAACCCTAGCCCTAACCCTAGCCCTAAGTCGTACCCTAACCCTAATCCTAACCCTAACCCAACCTTAACCCTAAAACTAACCTTAGCCCTTAAAACTAACCTAATAGAAACCCTAACCCTAACTCCTAACCCTAAGCCTAACCTAACCCTAACCCTAACCCTAGCCGTAACCCTAACCCTAACCCTAACCCTAGCCCTAACCCTAACCCTAACCCTAACCCTAACCTTAGCCCTAACCCTAACCCCTAACCCCTAACCGTAACGCTAACCCTAAGCCTAACCCCTAACCCCTAACCCCTAACCCTAACCATAACCCTAAACCCTAACCCTAACCCTAACCCTAACCCTAGCCCTAACCCTAGCCCTAAGTCGTACCCTAACCCTAATCCTAACCCTAACCCAACCTTAACCCTAAAACTAACCTTAGCCCTTAAAACTAACCTAATAGAAACCCTAACCCTAACTCCTAACCCTAAGCCTAACCTAACCCTAACCCTAACCCTAGCCGTAACCCTAACCCTAACCCTAACCCTAGCCCTAACCCTAACCCTAACCCTAACCCTAACCTTAGCCCTAACCCTAACCCCTAACCCCTAACCGTAACGCTAACCCTAAGCCTAACCCCTAACCCCTAACCCCTAACCCTAACCATAACCCTAAACCCTAACCCTAACCCTAACCCTAACCCTAGCCCTAACCCTAGCCCTAAGTCGTACCCTAACCCTAATCCTAACCCTAACCCAACCTTAACCCTAAAACTAACCTTAGCCCTTAAAACTAACCTAATAGAAACCCTAACCCTAACTCCTAACCCTAAGCCTAACCTAACCCTAACCCTAACCCTAGCCGTAACCCTAACCCTAACCCTAACCCTAGCCCTAACCCTAACCCTAACCCTAACCCTAACCTTAGCCCTAACCCTAACCCCTAACCCCTAACCGTAACGCTAACCCTAAGCCTAACCCCTAACCCCTAACCCCTAACCCTAACCATAACCCTAAACCCTAACCCTAACCCTAACCCTAACCCTAGCCCTAACCCTAGCCCTAAGTCGTACCCTAACCCTAATCCTAACCCTAACCCAACCTTAACCCTAAAACTAACCTTAGCCCTTAAAACTAACCTAATAGAAACCCTAACCCTAACTCCTAACCCTAAGCCTAACCTAACCCTAACCCTAACCCTAGCCGTAACCCTAACCCTAACCCTAACCCTAGCCCTAACCCTAACCCTAACCCTAACCCTAACCTTAGCCCTAACCCTAACCCCTAACCCCTAACCGTAACGCTAACCCTAAGCCTAACCCCTAACCCCTAACCCCTAACCCTAACCATAACCCTAAACCCTAACCCTAACCCTAACCCTAACCCTAGCCCTAACCCTAGCCCTAAGTCGTACCCTAACCCTAATCCTAACCCTAACCCAACCTTAACCCTAAAACTAACCTTAGCCCTTAAAACTAACCTAATAGAAACCCTAACCCTAACTCCTAACCCTAAGCCTAACCTAACCCTAACCCTAACCCTAGCCGTAACCCTAACCCTAACCCTAACCCTAGCCCTAACCCTAACCCTAACCCTAACCCTAACCTTAGCCCTAACCCTAACCCCTAACCCCTAACCGTAACGCTAACCCTAAGCCTAACCCCTAACCCCTAACCCCTAACCCTAACCATAACCCTAAACCCTAACCCTAACCCTAACCCTAACCCTAGCCCTAACCCTAGCCCTAAGTCGTACCCTAACCCTAATCCTAACCCTAACCCAACCTTAACCCTAAAACTAACCTTAGCCCTTAAAACTAACCTAATAGAAACCCTAACCCTAACTCCTAACCCTAAGCCTAACCTAACCCTAACCCTAACCCTAGCCGTAACCCTAACCCTAACCCTAACCCTAGCCCTAACCCTAACCCTAACCCTAACCCTAACCTTAGCCCTAACCCTAACCCCTAACCCCTAACCGTAACGCTAACCCTAAGCCTAACCCCTAACCCCTAACCCCTAACCCTAACCATAACCCTAAACCCTAACCCTAACCCTAACCCTAACCCTAGCCCTAACCCTAGCCCTAAGTCGTACCCTAACCCTAATCCTAACCCTAACCCAACCTTAACCCTAAAACTAACCTTAGCCCTTAAAACTAACCTAATAGAAACCCTAACCCTAACTCCTAACCCTAAGCCTAACCTAACCCTAACCCTAACCCTAGCCGTAACCCTAACCCTAACCCTAACCCTAGCCCTAACCCTAACCCTAACCCTAACCCTAACCTTAGCCCTAACCCTAACCCCTAACCCCTAACCGTAACGCTAACCCTAAGCCTAACCCCTAACCCCTAACCCCTAACCCTAACCATAACCCTAAACCCTAACCCTAACCCTAACCCTAACCCTAGCCCTAACCCTAGCCCTAAGTCGTACCCTAACCCTAATCCTAACCCTAACCCAACCTTAACCCTAAAACTAACCTTAGCCCTTAAAACTAACCTAATAGAAACCCTAACCCTAACTCCTAACCCTAAGCCTAACCTAACCCTAACCCTAACCCTAGCCGTAACCCTAACCCTAACCCTAACCCTAGCCCTAACCCTAACCCTAACCCTAACCCTAACCTTAGCCCTAACCCTAACCCCTAACCCCTAACCGTAACGCTAACCCTAAGCCTAACCCCTAACCCCTAACCCCTAACCCTAACCATAACCCTAAACCCTAACCCTAACCCTAACCCTAACCCTAGCCCTAACCCTAGCCCTAAGTCGTACCCTAACCCTAATCCTAACCCTAACCCAACCTTAACCCTAAAACTAACCTTAGCCCTTAAAACTAACCTAATAGAAACCCTAACCCTAACTCCTAACCCTAAGCCTAACCTAACCCTAACCCTAACCCTAGCCGTAACCCTAACCCTAACCCTAACCCTAGCCCTAACCCTAACCCTAACCCTAACCCTAACCTTAGCCCTAACCCTAACCCCTAACCCCTAACCGTAACGCTAACCCTAAGCCTAACCCCTAACCCCTAACCCCTAACCCTAACCATAACCCTAAACCCTAACCCTAACCCTAACCCTAACCCTAGCCCTAACCCTAGCCCTAAGTCGTACCCTAACCCTAATCCTAACCCTAACCCAACCTTAACCCTAAAACTAACCTTAGCCCTTAAAACTAACCTAATAGAAACCCTAACCCTAACTCCTAACCCTAAGCCTAACCTAACCCTAACCCTAACCCTAGCCGTAACCCTAACCCTAACCCTAACCCTAGCCCTAACCCTAACCCTAACCCTAACCCTAACCTTAGCCCTAACCCTAACCCCTAACCCCTAACCGTAACGCTAACCCTAAGCCTAACCCCTAACCCCTAACCCCTAACCCTAACCATAACCCTAAACCCTAACCCTAACCCTAACCCTAACCCTAGCCCTAACCCTAGCCCTAAGTCGTACCCTAACCCTAATCCTAACCCTAACCCAACCTTAACCCTAAAACTAACCTTAGCCCTTAAAACTAACCTAATAGAAACCCTAACCCTAACTCCTAACCCTAAGCCTAACCTAACCCTAACCCTAACCCTAGCCGTAACCCTAACCCTAACCCTAACCCTAGCCCTAACCCTAACCCTAACCCTAACCCTAACCTTAGCCCTAACCCTAACCCCTAACCCCTAACCGTAACGCTAACCCTAAGCCTAACCCCTAACCCCTAACCCCTAACCCTAACCATAACCCTAAACCCTAACCCTAACCCTAACCCTAACCCTAGCCCTAACCCTAGCCCTAAGTCGTACCCTAACCCTAATCCTAACCCTAACCCAACCTTAACCCTAAAACTAACCTTAGCCCTTAAAACTAACCTAATAGAAACCCTAACCCTAACTCCTAACCCTAAGCCTAACCTAACCCTAACCCTAACCCTAGCCGTAACCCTAACCCTAACCCTAACCCTAGCCCTAACCCTAACCCTAACCCTAACCCTAACCTTAGCCCTAACCCTAACCCCTAACCCCTAACCGTAACGCTAACCCTAAGCCTAACCCCTAACCCCTAACCCCTAACCCTAACCATAACCCTAAACCCTAACCCTAACCCTAACCCTAACCCTAGCCCTAACCCTAGCCCTAAGTCGTACCCTAACCCTAATCCTAACCCTAACCCAACCTTAACCCTAAAACTAACCTTAGCCCTTAAAACTAACCTAATAGAAACCCTAACCCTAACTCCTAACCCTAAGCCTAACCTAACCCTAACCCTAACCCTAGCCGTAACCCTAACCCTAACCCTAACCCTAGCCCTAACCCTAACCCTAACCCTAACCCTAACCTTAGCCCTAACCCTAACCCCTAACCCCTAACCGTAACGCTAACCCTAAGCCTAACCCCTAACCCCTAACCCCTAACCCTAACCATAACCCTAACCCTAACCCTAACCCTAACCCTAACCCTAGCCCTAACCCTAGCCCTAAGTCGTACCCTAACCCTAATCCTAACCCTAACCCAACCTTAACCCTAAAACTAACCTTAGCCCTTAAAACTAACCTAATAGAAACCCTAACCCTAACTCCTAACCCTAAGCCTAACCTAACCCTAACCCTAACCCTAGCCCTAACCCTAACCCTAACCCTAACCCTAACCTTAGCCCTAACCCTAACCCCTAACCCCTAACCGTAACGCTAACCCTAAGCCTAACCCCTAACCCCTAACCCCTAACCCTAACCATAACCCTAAACCCTAACCCTAACCCTAACCCTAACCCTAGCCCTAACCCTAGCCCTAAGTCGTACCCTAACCCTAATCCTAACCCTAACCCAACCTTAACCCTAAAACTAACCTTAGCCCTTAAAACTAACCTAATAGAAACCCTAACCCTAACTCCTAACCCTAAGCCTAACCTAACCCTAACCCTAACCCTAGCCGTAACCCTAACCCTAACCCTAACCCTAGCCCTAACCCTAACCCTAACCCTAACCCTAACCTTAGCCCTAACCCTAACCCCTAACCCCTAACCGTAACGCTAACCCTAAGCCTAACCCCTAACCCCTAACCCCTAACCCTAACCATAACCCTAAACCCTAACCCTAACCCTAACCCTAACCCTAGCCCTAACCCTAGCCCTAAGTCGTACCCTAACCCTAATCCTAACCCTAACCCAACCTTAACCCTAAAACTAACCTTAGCCCTTAAAACTAACCTAATAGAAACCCTAACCCTAACTCCTAACCCTAAGCCTAACCTAACCCTAACCCTAACCCTAGCCGTAACCCTAACCCTAACCCTAACCCTAGCCCTAACCCTAACCCTAACCCTAACCTTAGCCCTAACCCTAACCCCTAACCCCTAACCGTAACGCTAACCCTAAGCCTAACCCCTAACCCCTAACCCCTAACCCTAACCATAACCCTAAACCCTAACCCTAACCCTAACCCTAACCCTAGCCCTAACCCTAGCCCTAAGTCGTACCCTAACCCTAATCCTAACCCTAACCCAACCTTAACCCTAAAACTAACCTTAGCCCTTAAAACTAACCTAATAGAAACCCTAACCCTAACTCCTAACCCTAAGCCTAACCTAACCCTAACCCTAACCCTAGCCGTAACCCTAACCCTAACCCTAACCCTAGCCCTAACCCTAACCCTAACCCTAACCCTAACCTTAGCCCTAACCCTAACCCCTAACCCCTAACCGTAACGCTAACCCTAAGCCTAACCCCTAACCCCTAACCCCTAACCCTAACCATAACCCTAAACCCTAACCCTAACCCTAACCCTAACCCTAGCCCTAACCCTAGCCCTAAGTCGTACCCTAACCCTAATCCTAACCCTAACCCAACCTTAACCCTAAAACTAACCTTAGCCCTTAAAACTAACCTAATAGAAACCCTAACCCTAACTCCTAACCCTAAGCCTAACCTAACCCTAACCCTAACCCTAGCCGTAACCCTAACCCTAACCCTAACCCTAGCCCTAACCCTAACCCTAACCCTAACCCTAACCTTAGCCCTAACCCTAACCCCTAACCCCTAACCGTAACGCTAACCCTAAGCCTAACCCCTAACCCCTAACCCCTAACCCTAACCATAACCCTAAACCCTAACCCTAACCCTAACCCTAACCCTAGCCCTAACCCTAGCCCTAAGTCGTACCCTAACCCTAATCCTAACCCTAACCCAACCTT
Source organism: Buteo buteo (assembly GCF_964188355.1). Taxonomy (NCBI): domain Eukaryota; kingdom Metazoa; phylum Chordata; class Aves; order Accipitriformes; family Accipitridae; genus Buteo; species Buteo buteo. Next base: position 150,994 of record NW_027439305.1, read on the forward strand.
AACCCTAAAACTAACCTTAGCCCTTAAAACTAACCTAATAGAAACCCTAACCCTAACTCCTAACCCTAAGCCTAACCTAACCCTAACCCTAACCCTAGCCGTAACCCTAACCCTAACCCTAACCCTAGCCCTAACCCTAACCCTAACCCTAACCCTAACCTTAGCCCTAACCCTAACCCCTAACCCCTAACCGTAACGCTAACCCTAAGCCTAACCCCTAACCCCTAACCCCTAACCCTAACCATAACCCTAAACCCTAACCCTAACCCTAACCCTAACCCTAGCCCTAACCCTAGCCCTAAGTCGTACCCTAACCCTAATCCTAACCCTAACCCAACCTTAACCCTAAAACTAACCTTAGCCCTTAAAACTAACCTAATAGAAACCCTAACCCTAACTCCTAACCCTAAGCCTAACCTAACCCTAACCCTAACCCTAGCCGTAACCCTAACCCTAACCCTAACCCTAGCCCTAACCCTAACCCTAACCCTAACCCTAACCTTAGCCCTAACCCTAACCCCTAACCCCTAACCGTAACGCTAACCCTAAGCCTAACCCCTAACCCCTAACCCCTAACCCTAACCATAACCCTAAACCCTAACCCTAACCCTAACTAACCTAACCGCCCTAACCCTAGCCCTAAGTCGTACCCTAACCCTAATCCTAACCCTAACCCAACCTTAACCCTAAAACTAACCTTAGCCCTTAAAACTAACCTAATAGAAACCCTAACCCTAACTCCTAACCCTAAGCCTAACCTAACCCTAACCCTAACCCTAGCCGTAACCCTAACCCTAACCCTAACCCTAGCCCTAACCCTAACCCTAACCCTAACCCTAACCTTAGCCCTAACCCTAACCCCTAACCCCTAACCGTAACGCTAACCCTAAGCCTAACCCCTAACCCCTAACCCCTAACCCTAACCATAACCCTAAACCCTAACCCTAACCCTAACCCTAACCCTAGCCCTAACCCTAGCCCTAAGTCGTACCCTAACCCTAATCCTAACCCTAACCCAACCTTAACCCTAAAACTAACCTTAGCCCTTAAAACTAACCTAATAGAAACCCTAACCCTAACTCCTAACCCTAAGCCTAACCTAACCCTAACCCTAACCCTAGCCGTAACCCTAACCCTAACCCTAACCCTAGCCCTAACCCTAACCCTAACCCTAACCCTAACCTTAGCCCTAACCCTAACCCCTAACCCCTAACCGTAACGCTAACCCTAAGCCTAACCCCTAACCCCTAACCCCTAACCCTAACCATAACCCTAAACCCTAACCCTAACCCTAACCCTAACCCTAGCCCTAACCCTAGCCCTAAGTCGTACCCTAACCCTAATCCTAACCCTAACCCAACCTTAACCCTAAAACTAACCTTAGCCCTTAAAACTAACCTAATAGAAACCCTAACCCTAACTCCTAACCCTAAGCCTAACCTAACCCTAACCCTAACCCTAGCCGTAACCCTAACCCTAACCCTAACCCTAGCCCTAACCCTAACCCTAACCCTAACCCTAACCTTAGCCCTAACCCTAACCCCTAACCCCTAACCGTAACGCTAACCCTAAGCCTAACCCCTAACCCCTAACCCCTAACCCTAACCATAACCCTAAACCCTAACCCTAACCCTAACCCTAACCCTAGCCCTAACCCTAGCCCTAAGTCGTACCCTAACCCTAATCCTAACCCTAACCCAACCTTAACCCTAAAACTAACCTTAGCCCTTAAAACTAACCTAATAGAAACCCTAACCCTAACTCCTAACCCTAAGCCTAACCTAACCCTAACCCTAACCCTAGCCGTAACCCTAACCCTAACCCTAACCCTAGCCCTAACCCTAACCCTAACCCTAACCCTAACCTTAGCCCTAACCCTAACCCCTAACCCCTAACCGTAACGCTAACCCTAAGCCTAACCCCTAACCCCTAACCCCTAACCCTAACCATAACCCTAAACCCTAACCCTAACCCTAACCCTAACCCTAGCCCTAACCCTAGCCCTAAGTCGTACCCTAACCCTAATCCTAACCCTAACCCAACCTTAACCCTAAAACTAACCTTAGCCCTTAAAACTAACCTAATAGAAACCCTAACCCTAACTCCTAACCCTAAGCCTAACCTAACCCTAACCCTAACCCTAGCCGTAACCCTAACCCTAACCCTAACCCTAGCCCTAACCCTAACCCTAACCCTAACCCTAACCTTAGCCCTAACCCTAACCCCTAACCCCTAACCGTAACGCTAACCCTAAGCCTAACCCCTAACCCCTAACCCCTAACCCTAACCATAACCCTAAACCCTAACCCTAACCCTAACCCTAACCCTAGCCCTAACCCTAGCCCTAAGTCGTACCCTAACCCTAATCCTAACCCTAACCCAACCTTAACCCTAAAACTAACCTTAGCCCTTAAAACTAACCTAATAGAAACCCTAACCCTAACTCCTAACCCTAAGCCTAACCTAACCCTAACCCTAACCCTAGCCGTAACCCTAACCCTAACCCTAACCCTAGCCCTAACCCTAACCCTAACCCTAACCCTAACCTTAGCCCTAACCCTAACCCCTAACCCCTAACCGTAACGCTAACCCTAAGCCTAACCCCTAACCCCTAACCCCTAACCCTAACCATAACCCTAAACCCTAACCCTAACCCTAACCCTAACCCTAGCCCTAACCCTAGCCCTAAGTCGTACCCTAACCCTAATCCTAACCCTAACCCAACCTTAACCCTAAAACTAACCTTAGCCCTTAAAACTAACCTAATAGAAACCCTAACCCTAACTCCTAACCCTAAGCCTAACCTAACCCTAACCCTAACCCTAGCCGTAACCCTAACCCTAACCCTAACCCTAGCCCTAACCCTAACCCTAACCCTAACCCTAACCTTAGCCCTAACCCTAACCCCTAACCCCTAACCGTAACGCTAACCCTAAGCCTAACCCCTAACCCCTAACCCCTAACCCTAACCATAACCCTAAACCCTAACCCTAACCCTAACCCTAACCCTAGCCCTAACCCTAGCCCTAAGTCGTACCCTAACCCTAATCCTAACCCTAACCCAACCTTAACCCTAAAACTAACCTTAGCCCTTAAAACTAACCTAATAGAAACCCTAACCCTAACTCCTAACCCTAAGCCTAACCTAACCCTAACCCTAACCCTAGCCGTAACCCTAACCCTAACCCTAACCCTAGCCCTAACCCTAACCCTAACCCTAACCCTAACCTTAGCCCTAACCCTAACCCCTAACCCCTAACCGTAACGCTAACCCTAAGCCTAACCCCTAACCCCTAACCCCTAACCCTAACCATAACCCTAAACCCTAACCCTAACCCTAACCCTAACCCTAGCCCTAACCCTAGCCCTAAGTCGTACCCTAACCCTAATCCTAACCCTAACCCAACCTTAACCCTAAAACTAACCTTAGCCCTTAAAACTAACCTAATAGAAACCCTAACCCTAACTCCTAACCCTAAGCCTAACCTAACCCTAACCCTAACCCTAGCCGTAACCCTAACCCTAACCCTAACCCTAGCCCTAACCCTAACCCTAACCCTAACCCTAACCTTAGCCCTAACCCTAACCCCTAACCCCTAACCGTAACGCTAACCCTAAGCCTAACCCCTAACCCCTAACCCCTAACCCTAACCATAACCCTAAACCCTAACCCTAACCCTAACCCTAACCCTAGCCCTAACCCTAGCCCTAAGTCGTACCCTAACCCTAATCCTAACCCTAACCCAACCTTAACCCTAAAACTAACCTTAGCCCTTAAAACTAACCTAATAGAAACCCTAACCCTAACTCCTAACCCTAAGCCTAACCTAACCCTAACCCTAACCCTAGCCGTAACCCTAACCCTAACCCTAACCCTAGCCCTAACCCTAACCCTAACCCTAACCCTAACCTTAGCCCTAACCCTAACCCCTAACCCCTAACCGTAACGCTAACCCTAAGCCTAACCCCTAACCCCTAACCCCTAACCCTAACCATAACCCTAAACCCTAACCCTAACCCTAACCCTAACCCTAGCCCTAACCCTAGCCCTAAGTCGTACCCTAACCCTAATCCTAACCCTAACCCAACCTTAACCCTAAAACTAACCTTAGCCCTTAAAACTAACCTAATAGAAACCCTAACCCTAACTCCTAACCCTAAGCCTAACCTAACCCTAACCCTAACCCTAGCCGTAACCCTAACCCTAACCCTAACCCTAGCCCTAACCCTAACCCTAACCCTAACCCTAACCTTAGCCCTAACCCTAACCCCTAACCCCTAACCGTAACGCTAACCCTAAGCCTAACCCCTAACCCCTAACCCCTAACCCTAACCATAACCCTAAACCCTAACCCTAACCCTAACCCTAACCCTAGCCCTAACCCTAGCCCTAAGTCGTACCCTAACCCTAATCCTAACCCTAACCCAACCTTAACCCTAAAACTAACCTTAGCCCTTAAAACTAACCTAATAGAAACCCTAACCCTAACTCCTAACCCTAAGCCTAACCTAACCCTAACCCTAACCCTAGCCGTAACCCTAACCCTAACCCTAACCCTAGCCCTAACCCTAACCCTAACCCTAACCCTAACCTTAGCCCTAACCCTAACCCCTAACCCCTAACCGTAACGCTAACCCTAAGCCTAACCCCTAACCCCTAACCCCTAACCCTAACCATAACCCTAAACCCTAACCCTAACCCTAACCCTAACCCTAGCCCTAACCCTAGCCCTAAGTCGTACCCTAACCCTAATCCTAACCCTAACCCAACCTTAACCCTAAAACTAACCTTAGCCCTTAAAACTAACCTAATAGAAACCCTAACCCTAACTCCTAACCCTAAGCCTAACCTAACCCTAACCCTAACCCTAGCCGTAACCCTAACCCTAACCCTAACCCTAGCCCTAACCCTAACCCTAACCCTAACCCTAACCTTAGCCCTAACCCTAACCCCTAACCCCTAACCGTAACGCTAACCCTAAGCCTAACCCCTAACCCCTAACCCCTAACCCTAACCATAACCCTAAACCCTAACCCTAACCCTAACCCTAACCCTAGCCCTAACCCTAGCCCTAAGTCGTACCCTAACCCTAATCCTAACCCTAACCCAACCTTAACCCTAAAACTAACCTTAGCCCTTAAAACTAACCTAATAGAAACCCTAACCCTAACTCCTAACCCTAAGCCTAACCTAACCCTAACCCTAACCCTAGCCGTAACCCTAACCCTAACCCTAACCCTAGCCCTAACCCTAACCCTAACCCTAACCCTAACCTTAGCCCTAACCCTAACCCCTAACCCCTAACCGTAACGCTAACCCTAAGCCTAACCCCTAACCCCTAACCCCTAACCCTAACCATAACCCTAAACCCTAACCCTAACCCTAACCCTAACCCTAGCCCTAACCCTAGCCCTAAGTCGTACCCTAACCCTAATCCTAACCCTAACCCAACCTTAACCCTAAAACTAACCTTAGCCCTTAAAACTAACCTAATAGAAACCCTAACCCTAACTCCTAACCCTAAGCCTAACCTAACCCTAACCCTAACCCTAGCCGTAACCCTAACCCTAACCCTAACCCTAGCCCTAACCCTAACCCTAACCCTAACCCTAACCTTAGCCCTAACCCTAACCCCTAACCCCTAACCGTAACGCTAACCCTAAGCCTAACCCCTAACCCCTAACCCCTAACCCTAACCATAACCCTAAACCCTAACCCTAACCCTAACCCTAACCCTAGCCCTAACCCTAGCCCTAAGTCGTACCCTAACCCTAATCCTAACCCTAACCCAACCTTAACCCTAAAACTAACCTTAGCCCTTAAAACTAACCTAATAGAAACCCTAACCCTAACTCCTAGCCCTAAGCCTAACCTAACCCTAACCCTAACCCTAGCCGTAACCCTAACCCTAACCCTAACCCTAGCCCTAACCCTAACCCTAACCCTAACCCTAACCTTAGCCCTAACCCTAACCCCTAACCCCTAACCGTAACGCTAACCCTAAGCCTAACCCCTAACCCCTAACCCTAACCATAACCCTAAACCCTAACCCTAACCCTAACCCTAGCCCTAACCCTAACCCTAACCCTAACCCTAACCTTAGCCCTAACCCTAACCCCTAACCCCTAACCGTAACGCTAACCCTAAGCCTAACCCCTAACCCCTAACCCCTAACCCTAACCATAACCCTAAACCCTAACCCTAACCCTAACCCTAACCCTAGCCCTAACCCTAGCCCTAAGTCGTACCCTAACCCTAATCCTAACCCTAACCCAACCTTAACCCTAAAACTAACCTTAGCCCTTAAAACTAACCTAATAGAAACCCTAACCCTAACTCCTAACCCTAAGCCTAACCTAACCCTAACCCTAACCCTAGCCGTAACCCTAACCCTAACCCTAACCCTAGCCCTAACCCTAACCCTAACCCTAACCCTAACCTTAGCCCTAACCCTAACCCCTAACCCCTAACCGTAACGCTAACCCTAAGCCTAACCCCTAACCCCTAACCCCTAACCCTAACCATAACCCTAAACCCTAACCCTAACCCTAACCCTAACCCTAGCCCTAACCCTAGCCCTAAGTCGTACCCTAACCCTAATCCTAACCCTAACCCAACCTTAACCCTAAAACTAACCTTAGCCCTTAAAACTAACCTAATAGAAACCCTAACCCTAACTCCTAACCCTAAGCCTAACCTAACCCTAACCCTAACCCTAGCCGTAACCCTAACCCTAACCCTAACCCTAGCCCTAACCCTAACCCTAACCCTAACCCTAACCTTAGCCCTAACCCTAACCCCTAACCCCTAACCGTAACGCTAACCCTAAGCCTAACCCCTAACCCCTAACCCCTAACCCTAACCATAACCCTAAACCCTAACCCTAACCCTAACCCTAACCCTAGCCCTAACCCTAGCCCTAAGTCGTACCCTAACCCTAATCCTAACCCTAACCCAACCTTAACCCTAAAACTAACCTTAGCCCTTAAAACTAACCTAATAGAAACCCTAACCCTAACTCCTAACCCTAAGCCTAACCTAACCCTAACCCTAACCCTAGCCGTAACCCTAACCCTAACCCTAACCCTAGCCCTAACCCTAACCCTAACCCTAACCCTAACCTTAGCCCTAACCCTAACCCCTAACCCCTAACCGTAACGCTAACCCTAAGCCTAACCCCTAACCCCTAACCCCTAACCCTAACCATAACCCTAAACCCTAACCCTAACCCTAACCCTAACCCTAGCCCTAACCCTAGCCCTAAGTCGTACCCTAACCCTAATCCTAACCCTAACCCAACCTTAACCCTAAAACTAACCTTAGCCCTTAAAACTAACCTAATAGAAACCCTAACCCTAACTCCTAACCCTAAGCCTAACCTAACCCTAACCCTAACCCTAGCCGTAACCCTAACCCTAACCCTAACCCTAGCCCTAACCCTAACCCTAACCCTAACCCTAACCTTAGCCCTAACCCTAACCCCTAACCCCTAACCGTAACGCTAACCCTAAGCCTAACCCCTAACCCCTAACCCCTAACCCTAACCATAACCCTAAACCCTAACCCTAACCCTAACCCTAACCCTAGCCCTAACCCTAGCCCTAAGTCGTACCCTAACCCTAATCCTAACCCTAACCCAACCTTAACCCTAAAACTAACCTTAGCCCTTAAAACTAACCTAATAGAAACCCTAACCCTAACTCCTAACCCTAAGCCTAACCTAACCCTAACCCTAACCCTAGCCGTAACCCTAACCCTAACCCTAACCCTAGCCCTAACCCTAACCCTAACCCTAACCCTAACCTTAGCCCTAACCCTAACCCCTAACCCCTAACCGTAACGCTAACCCTAAGCCTAACCCCTAACCCCTAACCCCTAACCCTAACCATAACCCTAAACCCTAACCCTAACCCTAACCCTAACCCTAGCCCTAACCCTAGCCCTAAGTCGTACCCTAACCCTAATCCTAACCCTAACCCAACCTTAACCCTAAAACTAACCTTAGCCCTTAAAACTAACCTAATAGAAACCCTAACCCTAACTCCTAACCCTAAGCCTAACCTAACCCTAACCCTAACCCTAGCCGTAACCCTAACCCTAACCCTAACCCTAGCCCTAACCCTAACCCTAACCCTAACCCTAACCTTAGCCCTAACCCTAACCCCTAACCCCTAACCGTAACGCTAACCCTAAGCCTAACCCCTAACCCCTAACCCCTAACCCTAACCATAACCCTAAACCCTAACCCTAACCCTAACCCTAACCCTAGCCCTAACCCTAGCCCTAAGTCGTACCCTAACCCTAATCCTAACCCTAACCCAACCTTAACCCTAAAACTAACCTTAGCCCTTAAAACTAACCTAATAGAAACCCTAACCCTAACTCCTTCCTAACCCTAAGCCTAACCTAACCCTAACCCTAACCCTAGCCGTAACCCTAACCCTAACCCTAACCCTAGCCCTAACCCTAACCCTAACCCTAACCCTAACCTTAGCCCTAACCCTAACCCCTAACCCCTAACCGTAACGCTAACCCTAAGCCTAACCCCTAACCCCTAACCCCTAACCCTAACCATAACCCTAAACCCTAACCCTAACCCTAACCCTAACCCTAGCCCTAACCCTAGCCCTAAGTCGTACCCTAACCCTAATCCTAACCCTAACCCAACCTTAACCCTAAAACTAACCTTAGCCCTTAAAACTAACCTAATAGAAACCCTAACCCTAACTCCTAACCCTAAGCCTAACCTAACCCTAACCCTAACCCTAGCCGTAACCCTAACCCTAACCCTAACCCTAGCCCTAACCCTAACCCTAACCCTAACCCTAACCTTAGCCCTAACCCTAACCCCTAACCCCTAACCGTAACGCTAACCCTAAGCCTAACCCCTAACCCCTAACCCCTAACCCTAACCATAACCCTAAACCCTAACCCTAACCCTAACCCTAACCCTAGCCCTAACCCTAGCCCTAAGTCGTACCCTAACCCTAATCCTAACCCTAACCCAACCTTAACCCTAAAACTAACCTTAGCCCTTAAAACTAACCTAATAGAAACCCTAACCCTAACTCCTAACCCTAAGCCTAACCTAACCCTAACCCTAACCCTAGCCGTAACCCTAACCCTAACCCTAACCCTAGCCCTAACCCTAACCCTAACCCTAACCCTAACCTTAGCCCTAACCCTAACCCCTAACCCCTAACCGTAACGCTAACCCTAAGCCTAACCCCTAACCCCTAACCCCTAACCCTAACCATAACCCTAAACCCTAACCCTAACCCTAACCCTAACCCTAGCCCTAACCCTAGCCCTAAGTCGTACCCTAACCCTAATCCTAACCCTAACCCAACCTTAACCCTAAAACTAACCTTAGCCCTTAAAACTAACCTAATAGAAACCCTAACCCTAACTCCTAACCCTAAGCCTAACCTAACCCTAACCCTAACCCAAGCCGTAACCCTAACCCTAACCCTAACCCTAGCCCTAACCCTAACCCTAACCCTAACCCTAACCTTAGCCCTAACCCTAACCCCTAACCCCTAACCGTAACGCTAACCCTAAGCCTAACCCCTAACCCCTAACCCCTAACCCTAACCATAACCCTAAACCCTAACCCTAACCCTAACCCTAACCCTAGCCCTAACCCTAGCCCTAAGTCGTACCCTAACCCTAATCCTAACCCTAACCCAACCTTAACCCTAAAACTAACCTTAGCCCTTAAAACTAACCTAATAGAAACCCTAACCCTAACTCCTAACCCTAAGCCTAACCTAACCCTAACCCTAACCCTAGCCGTAACCCTAACCCTAACCCTAACCCTAGCCCTAACCCTAACCCTAACCCTAACCCTAACCTTAGCCCTAACCCTAACCCCTAACCCCTAACCGTAACGCTAACCCTAAGCCTAACCCCTAACCCCTAACCCCTAACCCTAACCATAACCCTAAACCCTAACCCTAACCCTAACCCTAACCCTAGCCCTAACCCTAGCCCTAAGTCGTACCCTAACCCTAATCCTAACCCTAACCCAACCTTAACCCTAAAACTAACCTTAGCCCTTAAAACTAACCTAATAGAAACCCTAACCCTAACTCCTAACCCTAAGCCTAACCTAACCCTAACCCTAACCCTAGCCGTAACCCTAACCCTAACCCTAACCCTAGCCCTAACCCTAACCCTAACCCTAACCCTAACCTTAGCCCTAACCCTAACCCCTAACCCCTAACCGTAACGCTAACCCTAAGCCTAACCCCTAACCCCTAACCCCTAACCCTAACCATAACCCTAAACCCTAACCCTAACCCTAACCCTAACCCTAGCCCTAACCCTAGCCCTAAGTCGTACCCTAACCCTAATCCTAACCCTAACCCAACCTTAACCCTAAAACTAACCTTAGCCCTTAAAACTAACCTAATAGAAACCCTAACCCTAACTCCTAACCCTAAGCCTAACCTAACCCTAACCCTAACCCTAGCCGTAACCCTAACCCTAACCCTAACCCTAGCCCTAACCCTAACCCTAACCCTAACCCTAACCTTAGCCCTAACCCTAACCCCTAACCCCTAACCGTAACGCTAACCCTAAGCCTAACCCCTAACCCCTAACCCCTAACCCTAACCATAACCCTAAACCCTAACCCTAACCCTAACCCTAACCCTAGCCCTAACCCTAGCCCTAAGTCGTACCCTAACCCTAATCCTAACCCTAACCCAACCTTAACCCTAAAACTAACCTTAGCCCTTAAAACTAACCTAATAGAAACCCTAACCCTAACTCCTAACCCTAAGCCTAACCTAACCCTAACCCTAACCCTAGCCGTAACCCTAACCCTAACCCTAACCCTAGCCCTAACCCTAACCCTAACCCTAACCCTAACCTTAGCCCTAACCCTAACCCCTAACCCCTAACCGTAACGCTAACCCTAAGCCTAACCCCTAACCCCTAACCCCTAACCCTAACCATAACCCTAAACCCTAACCCTAACCCTAACCCTAACCCTAGCCCTAACCCTAGCCCTAAGTCGTACCCTAACCCTAATCCTAACCCTAACCCAACCTTAACCCTAAAACTAACCTTAGCCCTTAAAACTAACCTAATAGAAACCCTAACCCTAACTCCTAACCCTAAGCCTAACCTAACCCTAACCCTAACCCTAGCCGTAACCCTAACCCTAACCCTAACCCTAGCCCTAACCCTAACCCTAACCCTAACCCTAACCTTAGCCCTAACCCTAACCCCTAACCCCTAACCGTAACGCTAACCCTAAGCCTAACCCCTAACCCCTAACCCCTAACCCTAACCATAACCCTAAACCCTAACCCTAACCCTAACCCTAACCCTAGCCCTAACCCTAGCCCTAAGTCGTACCCTAACCCTAATCCTAACCCTAACCCAACCTTAACCCTAAAACTAACCTTAGCCCTTAAAACTAACCTAATAGAAACCCTAACCCTAACTCCTAACCCTAAGCCTAACCTAACCCTAACCCTAACCCTAGCCGTAACCCTAACCCTAACCCTAACCCTAGCCCTAACCCTAACCCTAACCCTAACCCTAACCTTAGCCCTAACCCTAACCCCTAACCCCTAACCGTAACGCTAACCCTAAGCCTAACCCCTAACCCCTAACCCCTAACCCTAACCATAACCCTAAACCCTAACCCTAACCCTAACCCTAACCCTAGCCCTAACCCTAGCCCTAAGTCGTACCCTAACCCTAATCCTAACCCTAACCCAACCTTAACCCTAAAACTAACCTTAGCCCTTAAAACTAACCTAATAGAAACCCTAACCCTAACTCCTAACCCTAAGCCTAACCTAACCCTAACCCTAACCCTAGCCGTAACCCTAACCCTAACCCTAACCCTAGCCCTAACCCTAACCCTAACCCTAACCCTAACCTTAGCCCTAACCCTAACCCCTAACCCCTAACCGTAACGCTAACCCTAAGCCTAACCCCTAACCCCTAACCCCTAACCCTAACCATAACCCTAAACCCTAACCCTAACCCTAACCCTAACCCTAGCCCTAACCCTAGCCCTAAGTCGTACCCTAACCCTAATCCTAACCCTAACCCAACCTTAACCCTAAAACTAACCTTAGCCCTTAAAACTAACCTAATAGAAACCCTAACCCTAACTCCTAACCCTAAGCCTAACCTAACCCTAACCCTAACCCTAGCCGTAACCCTAACCCTAACCCTAACCCTAGCCCTAACCCTAACCCTAACCCTAACCCTAACCTTAGCCCTAACCCTAACCCCTAACCCCTAACCGTAACGCTAACCCTAAGCCTAACCCCTAACCCCTAACCCCTAACCCTAACCATAACCCTAAACCCTAACCCTAACCCTAACCCTAACCCTAGCCCTAACCCTAGCCCTAAGTCGTACCCTAACCCTAATCCTAACCCTAACCCAACCTTAACCCTAAAACTAACCTTAGCCCTTAAAACTAACCTAATAGAAACCCTAACCCTAACTCCTAACCCTAAGCCTAACCTAACCCTAACCCTAACCCTAGCCGTAACCCTAACCCTAACCCTAACCCTAGCCCTAACCCTAACCCTAACCCTAACCCTAACCTTAGCCCTAACCCTAACCCCTAACCCCTAACCGTAACGCTAACCCTAAGCCTAACCCCTAACCCCTAACCCCTAACCCTAACCATAACCCTAAACCCTAACCCTAACCCTAACCCTAACCCTAGCCCTAACCCTAGCCCTAAGTCGTACCCTAACCCTAATCCTAACCCTAACCCAACCTTAACCCTAAAACTAACCTTAGCCCTTAAAACTAACCTAATAGAAACCCTAACCCTAACTCCTAACCCTAAGCCTAACCTAACCCTAACCCTAACCCTAGCCGTAACCCTAACCCTAACCCTAACCCTAGCCCTAACCCTAACCCTAACCCTAACCCTAACCTTAGCCCTAACCCTAACCCCTAACCCCTAACCGTAACGCTAACCCTAAGCCTAACCCCTAACCCCTAACCCCTAACCCTAACCATAACCCTAAACCCTAACCCTAACCCTAACCCTAACCCTAGCCCTAACCCTAGCCCTAAGTCGTACCCTAACCCTAATCCTAACCCTAACCCAACCTTAACCCTAAAACTAACCTTAGCCCTTAAAACTAACCTAATAGAAACCCTAACCCTAACTCCTAACCCTAAGCCTAACCTAACCCTAACCCTAACCCTAGCCGTAACCCTAACCCTAACCCTAACCCTAGCCCTAACCCTAACCCTAACCCTAACCCTAACCTTAGCCCTAACCCTAACCCCTAACCCCTAACCGTAACGCTAACCCTAAGCCTAACCCCTAACCCCTAACCCCTAACCCTAACCATAACCCTAAACCCTAACCCTAACCCTAACCCTAACCCTAGCCCTAACCCTAGCCCTAAGTCGTACCCTAACCCTAATCCTAACCCTAACCCAACCTTAACCCTAAAACTAACCTTAGCCCTTAAAACTAACCTAATAGAAACCCTAACCCTAACTCCTAACCCTAAGCCTAACCTAACCCTAACCCTAACCCTAGCCGTAACCCTAACCCTAACCCTAACCCTAGCCCTAACCCTAACCCTAACCCTAACCCTAACCTTAGCCCTAACCCTAACCCCTAACCCCTAACCGTAACGCTAACCCTAAGCCTAACCCCTAACCCCTAACCCCTAACCCTAACCATAACCCTAAACCCTAACCCTAACCCTAACCCTAACCCTAGCCCTAACCCTAGCCCTAAGTCGTACCCTAACCCTAATCCTAACCCTAACCCAACCTTAACCCTAAAACTAACCTTAGCCCTTAAAACTAACCTAATAGAAACCCTAACCCTAACTCCTAACCCTAAGCCTAACCTAACCCTAACCCTAACCCTAGCCGTAACCCTAACCCTAACCCTAACCCTAGCCCTAACCCTAACCCTAACCCTAACCCTAACCTTAGCCCTAACCCTAACCCCTAACCCCTAACCGTAACGCTAACCCTAAGCCTAACCCCTAACCCCTAACCCCTAACCCTAACCATAACCCTAAACCCTAACCCTAACCCTAACCCTAACCCTAGCCCTAACCCTAGCCCTAAGTCGTACCCTAACCCTAATCCTAACCCTAACCCAACCTTAACCCTAAAACTAACCTTAGCCCTTAAAACTAACCTAATAGAAACCCTAACCCTAACTCCTAACCCTAAGCCTAACCTAACCCTAACCCTAACCCTAGCCGTAACCCTAACCCTAACCCTAACCCTAGCCCTAACCCTAACCCTAACCCTAACCCTAACCTTAGCCCTAACCCTAACCCCTAACCCCTAACCGTAACGCTAACCCTAAGCCTAACCCCTAACCCCTAACCCCTAACCCTAACCATAACCCTAAACCCTAACCCTAACCCTAACCCTAACCCTAGCCCTAACCCTAGCCCTAAGTCGTACCCTAACCCTAATCCTAACCCTAACCCAACCTTAACCCTAAAACTAACCTTAGCCCTTAAAACTAACCTAATAGAAACCCTAACCCTAACTCCTAACCCTAAGCCTAACCTAACCCTAACCCTAACCCTAGCCGTAACCCTAACCCTAACCCTAACCCTAGCCCTAACCCTAACCCTAACCCTAACCCTAACCTTAGCCCTAACCCTAACCCCTAACCCCTAACCGTAACGCTAACCCTAAGCCTAACCCCTAACCCCTAACCCCTAACCCTAACCATAACCCTAAACCCTAACCCTAACCCTAACCCTAACCCTAGCCCTAACCCTAGCCCTAAGTCGTACCCTAACCCTAATCCTAACCCTAACCCAACCTTAACCCTAAAACTAACCTTAGCCCTTAAAACTAACCTAATAGAAACCCTAACCCTAACTCCTAACCCTAAGCCTAACCTAACCCTAACCCTAACCCTAGCCGTAACCCTAACCCTAACCCTAACCCTAGCCCTAACCCTAACCCTAACCCTAACCCTAACCTTAGCCCTAACCCTAACCCCTAACCCCTAACCGTAACGCTAACCCTAAGCCTAACCCCTAACCCCTAACCCCTAACCCTAACCATAACCCTAAACCCTAACCCTAACCCTAACCCTAACCCTAGCCCTAACCCTAGCCCTAAGTCGTACCCTAACCCTAATCCTAACCCTAACCCAACCTTAACCCTAAAACTAACCTTAGCCCTTAAAACTAACCTAATAGAAACCCTAACCCTAACTCCTAACCCTAAGCCTAACCTAACCCTAACCCTAACCCTAGCCGTAACCCTAACCCTAACCCTAACCCTAGCCCTAACCCTAACCCTAACCCTAACCCTAACCTTAGCCCTAACCCTAACCCCTAACCCCTAACCGTAACGCTAACCCTAAGCCTAACCCCTAACCCCTAACCCCTAACCCTAACCATAACCCTAAACCCTAACCCTAACCCTAACCCTAACCCTAGCCCTAACCCTAGCCCTAAGTCGTACCCTAACCCTAATCCTAACCCTAACCCAACCTTAACCCTAAAACTAACCTTAGCCCTTAAAACTAACCTAATAGAAACCCTAACCCTAACTCCTAACCCTAAGCCTAACCTAACCCTAACCCTAACCCTAGCCGTAACCCTAACCCTAACCCTAACCCTAGCCCTAACCCTAACCCTAACCCTAACCCTAACCTTAGCCCTAACCCTAACCCCTAACCCCTAACCGTAACGCTAACCCTAAGCCTAACCCCTAACCCCTAACCCCTAACCCTAACCATAACCCTAAACCCTAACCCTAACCCTAACCCTAACCCTAGCCCTAACCCTAGCCCTAAGTCGTACCCTAACCCTAATCCTAACCCTAACCCAACCTTAACCCTAAAACTAACCTTAGCCCTTAAAACTAACCTAATAGAAACCCTAACCCTAACTCCTAACCCTAAGCCTAACCTAACCCTAACCCTAACCCTAGCCGTAACCCTAACCCTAACCCTAACCCTAGCCCTAACCCTAACCCTAACCCTAACCCTAACCTTAGCCCTAACCCTAACCCCTAACCCCTAACCGTAACGCTAACCCTAAGCCTAACCCCTAACCCCTAACCCCTAACCCTAACCATAACCCTAAACCCTAACCCTAACCCTAACCCTAACCCTAGCCCTAACCCTAGCCCTAAGTCGTACCCTAACCCTAATCCTAACCCTAACCCAACCTTAACCCTAAAACTAACCTTAGCCCTTAAAACTAACCTAATAGAAACCCTAACCCTAACTCCTAACCCTAAGCCTAACCTAACCCTAACCCTAACCCTAGCCGTAACCCTAACCCTAACCCTAACCCTAGCCCTAACCCTAACCCTAACCCTAACCCTAACCTTAGCCCTAACCCTAACCCCTAACCCCTAACCGTAACGCTAACCCTAAGCCTAACCCCTAACCCCTAACCCCTAACCCTAACCATAACCCTAAACCCTAACCCTAACCCTAACCCTAACCCTAGCCCTAACCCTAGCCCTAAGTCGTACCCTAACCCTAATCCTAACCCTAACCCAACCTTAACCCTAAAACTAACCTTAGCCCTTAAAACTAACCTAATAGAAACCCTAACCCTAACTCCTAACCCTAAGCCTAACCTAACCCTAACCCTAACCCTAGCCGTAACCCTAACCCTAACCCTAACCCTAGCCCTAACCCTAACCCTAACCCTAACCCTAACCTTAGCCCTAACCCTAACCCCTAACCCCTAACCGTAACGCTAACCCTAAGCCTAACCCCTAACCCCTAACCCCTAACCCTAACCATAACCCTAAACCCTAACCCTAACCCTAACCCTAACCCTAGCCCTAACCCTAGCCCTAAGTCGTACCCTAACCCTAATCCTAACCCTAACCCAACCTTAACCCTAAAACTAACCTTAGCCCTTAAAACTAACCTAATAGAAACCCTAACCCTAACTCCTAACCCTAAGCCTAACCTAACCCTAACCCTAACCCTAGCCGTAACCCTAACCCTAACCCTAACCCTAGCCCTAACCCTAACCCTAACCCTAACCCTAACCTTAGCCCTAACCCTAACCCCTAACCCCTAACCGTAACGCTAACCCTAAGCCTAACCCCTAACCCCTAACCCCTAACCCTAACCATAACCCTAAACCCTAACCCTAACCCTAACCCTAACCCTAGCCCTAACCCTAGCCCTAAGTCGTACCCTAACCCTAATCCTAACCCTAACCCAACCTTAACCCTAAAACTAACCTTAGCCCTTAAAACTAACCTAATAGAAACCCTAACCCTAACTCCTAACCCTAAGCCTAACCTAACCCTAACCCTAACCCTAGCCGTAACCCTAACCCTAACCCTAACCCTAGCCCTAACCCTAACCCTAACCCTAACCCTAACCTTAGCCCTAACCCTAACCCCTAACCCCTAACCGTAACGCTAACCCTAAGCCTAACCCCTAACCCCTAACCCCTAACCCTAACCATAACCCTAAACCCTAACCCTAACCCTAACCCTAACCCTAGCCCTAACCCTAGCCCTAAGTCGTACCCTAACCCTAATCCTAACCCTAACCCAACCTTAACCCTAAAACTAACCTTAGCCCTTAAAACTAACCTAATAGAAACCCTAACCCTAACTCCTAACCCTAAGCCTAACCTAACCCTAACCCTAACCCTAGCCGTAACCCTAACCCTAACCCTAACCCTAGCCCTAACCCTAACCCTAACCCTAACCCTAACCTTAGCCCTAACCCTAACCCCTAACCCCTAACCGTAACGCTAACCCTAAGCCTAACCCCTAACCCCTAACCCCTAACCCTAACCATAACCCTAAACCCTAACCCTAACCCTAACCCTAACCCTAGCCCTAACCCTAGCCCTAAGTCGTACCCTAACCCTAATCCTAACCCTAACCCAACCTTAACCCTAAAACTAACCTTAGCCCTTAAAACTAACCTAATAGAAACCCTAACCCTAACTCCTAACCCTAAGCCTAACCTAACCCTAACCCTAACCCTAGCCGTAACCCTAACCCTAACCCTAACCCTAGCCCTAACCCTAACCCTAACCCTAACCCTAACCTTAGCCCTAACCCTAACCCCTAACCCCTAACCGTAACGCTAACCCTAAGCCTAACCCCTAACCCCTAACCCCTAACCCTAACC
The DNA here is from genome assembly GCF_964188355.1 of Buteo buteo. NCBI lineage: Eukaryota > Metazoa > Chordata > Aves > Accipitriformes > Accipitridae > Buteo > Buteo buteo. The sequence goes on from NW_027439305.1 coordinate 169,116, forward strand.
ATAACCCTAAACCCTAACCCTAACCCTAACCCTAACCCTAGCCCTAACCCTAGCCCTAAGTCGTACCCTAACCCTAATCCTAACCCTAACCCAACCTTAACCCTAAAACTAACCTTAGCCCTTAAAACTAACCTAATAGAAACCCTAACCCTAACTCCTAACCCTAAGCCTAACCTAACCCTAACCCTAACCCTAGCCGTAACCCTAACCCTAACCCTAACCCTAGCCCTAACCCTAACCCTAACCCTAACCCTAACCTTAGCCCTAACCCTAACCCCTAACCCCTAACCGTAACGCTAACCCTAAGCCTAACCCCTAACCCCTAACCCCTAACCCTAACCATAACCCTAAACCCTAACCCTAACCCTAACCCTAACCCTAGCCCTAACCCTAGCCCTAAGTCGTACCCTAACCCTAATCCTAACCCTAACCCAACCTTAACCCTAAAACTAACCTTAGCCCTTAAAACTAACCTAATAGAAACCCTAACCCTAACTCCTAACCCTAAGCCTAACCTAACCCTAACCCTAACCCTAGCCGTAACCCTAACCCTAACCCTAACCCTAGCCCTAACCCTAACCCTAACCCTAACCCTAACCTTAGCCCTAACCCTAACCCCTAACCCCTAACCGTAACGCTAACCCTAAGCCTAACCCCTAACCCCTAACCCCTAACCCTAACCATAACCCTAAACCCTAACCCTAACCCTAACCCTAACCCTAGCCCTAACCCTAGCCCTAAGTCGTACCCTAACCCTAATCCTAACCCTAACCCAACCTTAACCCTAAAACTAACCTTAGCCCTTAAAACTAACCTAATAGAAACCCTAACCCTAACTCCTAACCCTAAGCCTAACCTAACCCTAACCCTAACCCTAGCCGTAACCCTAACCCTAACCCTAACCCTAGCCCTAACCCTAACCCTAACCCTAACCCTAACCTTAGCCCTAACCCTAACCCCTAACCCCTAACCGTAACGCTAACCCTAAGCCTAACCCCTAACCCCTAACCCCTAACCCTAACCATAACCCTAAACCCTAACCCTAACCCTAACCCTAACCCTAGCCCTAACCCTAGCCCTAAGTCGTACCCTAACCCTAATCCTAACCCTAACCCAACCTTAACCCTAAAACTAACCTTAGCCCTTAAAACTAACCTAATAGAAACCCTAACCCTAACTCCTAACCCTAAGCCTAACCTAACCCTAACCCTAACCCTAGCCGTAACCCTAACCCTAACCCTAACCCTAGCCCTAACCCTAACCCTAACCCTAACCCTAACCTTAGCCCTAACCCTAACCCCTAACCCCTAACCGTAACGCTAACCCTAAGCCTAACCCCTAACCCCTAACCCCTAACCCTAACCATAACCCTAAACCCTAACCCTAACCCTAACCCTAACCCTAGCCCTAACCCTAGCCCTAAGTCGTACCCTAACCCTAATCCTAACCCTAACCCAACCTTAACCCTAAAACTAACCTTAGCCCTTAAAACTAACCTAATAGAAACCCTAACCCTAACTCCTAACCCTAAGCCTAACCTAACCCTAACCCTAACCCTAGCCGTAACCCTAACCCTAACCCTAACCCTAGCCCTAACCCTAACCCTAACCCTAACCCTAACCTTAGCCCTAACCCTAACCCCTAACCCCTAACCGTAACGCTAACCCTAAGCCTAACCCCTAACCCCTAACCCCTAACCCTAACCATAACCCTAAACCCTAACCCTAACCCTAACCCTAACCCTAGCCCTAACCCTAGCCCTAAGTCGTACCCTAACCCTAATCCTAACCCTAACCCAACCTTAACCCTAAAACTAACCTTAGCCCTTAAAACTAACCTAATAGAAACCCTAACCCTAACTCCTAACCCTAAGCCTAACCTAACCCTAACCCTAACCCTAGCCGTAACCCTAACCCTAACCCTAACCCTAGCCCTAACCCTAACCCTAACCCTAACCCTAACCTTAGCCCTAACCCTAACCCCTAACCCCTAACCGTAACGCTAACCCTAAGCCTAACCCCTAACCCCTAACCCCTAACCCTAACCATAACCCTAAACCCTAACCCTAACCCTAACCCTAACCCTAGCCCTAACCCTAGCCCTAAGTCGTACCCTAACCCTAATCCTAACCCTAACCCAACCTTAACCCTAAAACTAACCTTAGCCCTTAAAACTAACCTAATAGAAACCCTAACCCTAACTCCTAACCCTAAGCCTAACCTAACCCTAACCCTAACCCTAGCCGTAACCCTAACCCTAACCCTAACCCTAGCCCTAACCCTAACCCTAACCCTAACCCTAACCTTAGCCCTAACCCTAACCCCTAACCCCTAACCGTAACGCTAACCCTAAGCCTAACCCCTAACCCCTAACCCCTAACCCTAACCATAACCCTAAACCCTAACCCTAACCCTAACCCTAACCCTAGCCCTAACCCTAGCCCTAAGTCGTACCCTAACCCTAATCCTAACCCTAACCCAACCTTAACCCTAAAACTAACCTTAGCCCTTAAAACTAACCTAATAGAAACCCTAACCCTAACTCCTAACCCTAAGCCTAACCTAACCCTAACCCTAACCCTAGCCGTAACCCTAACCCTAACCCTAACCCTAGCCCTAACCCTAACCCTAACCCTAACCCTAACCTTAGCCCTAACCCTAACCCCTAACCCCTAACCGTAACGCTAACCCTAAGCCTAACCCCTAACCCCTAACCCCTAACCCTAACCATAACCCTAAACCCTAACCCTAACCCTAACCCTAACCCTAGCCCTAACCCTAGCCCTAAGTCGTACCCTAACCCTAATCCTAACCCTAACCCAACCTTAACCCTAAAACTAACCTTAGCCCTTAAAACTAACCTAATAGAAACCCTAACCCTAACTCCTAACCCTAAGCCTAACCTAACCCTAACCCTAACCCTAGCCGTAACCCTAACCCTAACCCTAACCCTAGCCCTAACCCTAACCCTAACCCTAACCCTAACCTTAGCCCTAACCCTAACCCCTAACCCCTAACCGTAACGCTAACCCTAAGCCTAACCCCTAACCCCTAACCCCTAACCCTAACCATAACCCTAAACCCTAACCCTAACCCTAACCCTAACCCTAGCCCTAACCCTAGCCCTAAGTCGTACCCTAACCCTAATCCTAACCCTAACCCAACCTTAACCCTAAAACTAACCTTAGCCCTTAAAACTAACCTAATAGAAACCCTAACCCTAACTCCTAACCCTAAGCCTAACCTAACCCTAACCCTAACCCTAGCCGTAACCCTAACCCTAACCCTAACCCTAGCCCTAACCCTAACCCTAACCCTAACCCTAACCTTAGCCCTAACCCTAACCCCTAACCCCTAACCGTAACGCTAACCCTAAGCCTAACCCCTAACCCCTAACCCCTAACCCTAACCATAACCCTAAACCCTAACCCTAACCCTAACCCTAACCCTAGCCCTAACCCTAGCCCTAAGTCGTACCCTAACCCTAATCCTAACCCTAACCCAACCTTAACCCTAAAACTAACCTTAGCCCTTAAAACTAACCTAATAGAAACCCTAACCCTAACTCCTAACCCTAAGCCTAACCTAACCCTAACCCTAACCCTAGCCGTAACCCTAACCCTAACCCTAACCCTAGCCCTAACCCTAACCCTAACCCTAACCCTAACCTTAGCCCTAACCCTAACCCCTAACCCCTAACCGTAACGCTAACCCTAAGCCTAACCCCTAACCCCTAACCCCTAACCCTAACCATAACCCTAAACCCTAACCCTAACCCTAACCCTAACCCTAGCCCTAACCCTAGCCCTAAGTCGTACCCTAACCCTAATCCTAACCCTAACCCAACCTTAACCCTAAAACTAACCTTAGCCCTTAAAACTAACCTAATAGAAACCCTAACCCTAACTCCTAACCCTAAGCCTAACCTAACCCTAACCCTAACCCTAGCCGTAACCCTAACCCTAACCCTAACCCTAGCCCTAACCCTAACCCTAACCCTAACCCTAACCTTAGCCCTAACCCTAACCCCTAACCCCTAACCGTAACGCTAACCCTAAGCCTAACCCCTAACCCCTAACCCCTAACCCTAACCATAACCCTAAACCCTAACCCTAACCCTAACCCTAACCCTAGCCCTAACCCTAGCCCTAAGTCGTACCCTAACCCTAATCCTAACCCTAACCCAACCTTAACCCTAAAACTAACCTTAGCCCTTAAAACTAACCTAATAGAAACCCTAACCCTAACTCCTAACCCTAAGCCTAACCTAACCCTAACCCTAACCCTAGCCGTAACCCTAACCCTAACCCTAACCCTAGCCCTAACCCTAACCCTAACCCTAACCCTAACCTTAGCCCTAACCCTAACCCCTAACCCCTAACCGTAACGCTAACCCTAAGCCTAACCCCTAACCCCTAACCCCTAACCCTAACCATAACCCTAAACCCTAACCCTAACCCTAACCCTAACCCTAGCCCTAACCCTAGCCCTAAGTCGTACCCTAACCCTAATCCTAACCCTAACCCAACCTTAACCCTAAAACTAACCTTAGCCCTTAAAACTAACCTAATAGAAACCCTAACCCTAACTCCTAACCCTAAGCCTAACCTAACCCTAACCCTAACCCTAGCCGTAACCCTAACCCTAACCCTAACCCTAGCCCTAACCCTAACCCTAACCCTAACCCTAACCTTAGCCCTAACCCTAACCCCTAACCCCTAACCGTAACGCTAACCCTAAGCCTAACCCCTAACCCCTAACCCCTAACCCTAACCATAACCCTAAACCCTAACCCTAACCCTAACCCTAACCCTAGCCCTAACCCTAGCCCTAAGTCGTACCCTAACCCTAATCCTAACCCTAACCCAACCTTAACCCTAAAACTAACCTTAGCCCTTAAAACTAACCTAATAGAAACCCTAACCCTAACTCCTAACCCTAAGCCTAACCTAACCCTAACCCTAACCCTAGCCGTAACCCTAACCCTAACCCTAACCCTAGCCCTAACCCTAACCCTAACCCTAACCCTAACCTTAGCCCTAACCCTAACCCCTAACCCCTAACCGTAACGCTAACCCTAAGCCTAACCCCTAACCCCTAACCCCTAACCCTAACCATAACCCTAAACCCTAACCCTAACCCTAACCCTAACCCTAGCCCTAACCCTAGCCCTAAGTCGTACCCTAACCCTAATCCTAACCCTAACCCAACCTTAACCCTAAAACTAACCTTAGCCCTTAAAACTAACCTAATAGAAACCCTAACCCTAACTCCTAACCCTAAGCCTAACCTAACCCTAACCCTAACCCTAGCCGTAACCCTAACCCTAACCCTAACCCTAGCCCTAACCCTAACCCTAACCCTAACCCTAACCTTAGCCCTAACCCTAACCCCTAACCCCTAACCGTAACGCTAACCCTAAGCCTAACCCCTAACCCCTAACCCCTAACCCTAACCATAACCCTAAACCCTAACCCTAACCCTAACCCTAACCCTAGCCCTAACCCTAGCCCTAAGTCGTACCCTAACCCTAATCCTAACCCTAACCCAACCTTAACCCTAAAACTAACCTTAGCCCTTAAAACTAACCTAATAGAAACCCTAACCCTAACTCCTAACCCTAAGCCTAACCTAACCCTAACCCTAACCCTAGCCGTAACCCTAACCCTAACCCTAACCCTAGCCCTAACCCTAACCCTAACCCTAACCCTAACCTTAGCCCTAACCCTAACCCCTAACCCCTAACCGTAACGCTAACCCTAAGCCTAACCCCTAACCCCTAACCCCTAACCCTAACCATAACCCTAAACCCTAACCCTAACCCTAACCCTAACCCTAGCCCTAACCCTAGCCCTAAGTCGTACCCTAACCCTAATCCTAACCCTAACCCAACCTTAACCCTAAAACTAACCTTAGCCCTTAAAACTAACCAAATAGAAACCCTAACCCTAACTCCTAACCCTAAGCCTAACCTAACCCTAACCCTAACCCTAGCCGTAACCCTAACCCTAACCCTAACCCTAGCCCTAACCCTAACCCTAACCCTAACCCTAACCTTAGCCCTAACCCTAACCCCTAACCCCTAACCGTAACGCTAACCCTAAGCCTAACCCCTAACCCCTAACCCCTAACCCTAACCATAACCCTAAACCCTAACCCTAACCCTAACCCTAACCCTAGCCCTAACCCTAGCCCTAAGTCGTACCCTAACCCTAATCCTAACCCTAACCCAACCTTAACCCTAAAACTAACCTTAGCCCTTAAAACTAACCTAATAGAAACCCTAACCCTAACTCCTAACCCTAAGCCTAACCTAACCCTAACCCTAACCCTAGCCGTAACCCTAACCCTA